>NC_041393.1:648309063-648337111 GCF_002162155.2 Triticum dicoccoides
CGGGGGTGTCGTGTTAGGGTCGGGGTGCTGTGTCGGGGTTAGGGTATCGTGTCGGGGTGTTGTGTCAGGGTAGGGGTGTTGGGGTGTCGTGCCGGGGTCGGGGTGTCGGGGTCAGGGGGTCGGGGTCGGGATGGCAAATCCTTGACCTCTCGGAGAACATCGACACCTCAACCCCTTGACCCTCGACCCCTTGACACCTCGATCCTCGACCACTAGACCCTCGACTCCCTTTCCCCTCGATCCTCGACCCCTCGACCACTCGGCGACCCTCGACCCCTGGGTGACCCTCTTTTTCTACTTTTCCTACTTCTTCTTTTTTCATCTTCCTCTTATACTTTTTTTTATCTTCTTCTTTCTTCTTTGTCTTCTCCTTCTTCTTCTACTTATTGTTCTTTTTTGTCTTATTCTTCTTCCTCTTCTTCTTCTTCTTCTTCTTCCTCTTCTTCTTTTACTTATTTTTTCATCTTTCTTGTTTATTCTTAAAAAACAAAAAAACGTAAACTAACCTTTTTCCTTTTCCTTTTCCATAACACAGTTCACTACTTCAACCTAAACTAATTAAACTAAAACACCTAAACTAAATAAACTAAAAAGCATAAACCTAAACTAAACACCCTAAACTAGGCCTCCAACCAAACACCAACAGGGGTATGTGACGGTGTCCTGGACTAGGGGTACTCACCACATCGTCTCCCGACCAGGTGGATCGGGTCGAGGACCCCCATGGCGGTTCACTCATGGGCCACTTCGGGCAGCCCATGCCGCATACAAGGAGTATTCCACAAGCCTTGGTGATCAAGACAAGGACTCCTCTTCACAAACGTATTCAGCTAGGGCTATTATTATCCTAGGCCTCTGGTACATTGTATAAGCCGATGCCGGGCTAGTCAATAGGGACAATGCTAGATCATTATGACATTAATCATCATACCCCTAGGGTTTAGACCACAACATATGATCTCGGAGTAGATCAACTCTTGTAATCTCTATATTCATCAAAATCAATCAAGCCGGAACTAGGGTATTACCTCCATTAAGAGGGCCCGAACCTGGGTAAACATTGTGTCCCCTGTCTCCTGTTACCCACCGATCCATGACACACAACTCGGGACCCCCTACCCAAGATCTGCCAGTTCTCACGCTGACAATGGTGCTTTCATTGAGAGTTCCGTTGTGTGATCGGCAAAAGGATCCATGGCTCACCTGCAGATCAACTATGACATCGGCGTCTTCATCGCCGCCTCGACTGGTCACCTTGGCTTGACCGAGGACTGTGTCTTACCTCCAATCATCATGTTCAGACGAGGGCCTTCATCAACATCAACTCCGATCTCTATCAAGATCATGGAGGAATCATCCATGGAGCTCGGGGGCTCAACGTCAACATTGCCCTCAGGCGGCCGTGTTGTTTTTCTTGACAGCGAACTTGTATCCGCCGCCACCGCCTCCTCGAGTGTCGTTTTAACAATTGCTTCAGTGGAATTGTGCGGAATTGAGTCTACAACAACCCTAGAAAATTTCATCGAGTTCCGATGGAGGAATCTCTGGCAATCTACGATATTACCGGAGCCCTGTCAAATCTGGACGGGAATCTAGACAAGTTTAGGGCGTGGTCTCCAGAGCCCAGCTCGGAGGTCCTTTGGAAGATCCAACTGTTCATCTACTACGGAATTCCCATATCTACCACCCATCAACATTTCAGCTCGATACGACCATCCAAACTTCGGGAACCTTCCTATTAGTGCATCACTTTTTAGATCTGTTTTCTGCACGAGAACGAATCCGACCCGAGTTTATCTTTTTTATGAACGGGATTTCGGACATCCTTTTTGAAGGAAGTTTTGTATGGGGTATTGTGTTTTGTTCCCAAACACATCCCGCTACTTTGAAAGTATTTTCCAATATGATCTTCACAATCACGCCAGTGTCAAACCAGCCTGACAACGTTGCTCTACGGCTGCCAACTTGCGTTAGACATGTCGTCGCTTTGTTGAGCCAAGCTCAACTTCCTCAGATCATCATCTCGGCAAGACGAACAAGGGTTCGGAATCGCGAAGGATAAATCATCACCAACATCACCGCCCCACTGATTACATGGAGCGGGCACACCGGCATCGCCGCACGGTCACTTCATCAAGCCAGCATTGACCACGTCACAAGTTACGACCTGCATCGGCATGACAGAACCGTTGCTTCATCAAGCCGATGTCCATCACGCCAAACTACTTCAACACCACGGCTGACATGGCAGCTGCAACATCTCCTTACCGACCTGTGATACGTCTCCAACGTATCTATAATTTTTTATTGTTCCATGCTATTATATTACCAGTTTTGGATGTTTATGGGCTTTACTTTACACTTTCATATCATTTTTGGGACTAACCTACTAACCGGAGGCCCAACCCGAATTGTTGTTTTTTTGCCTATTTTAGTGTTTCGAAGAAAAGGAATATTAAACGTAGTCCAAACGGAATGAAACCTTCGGGAGCGATCTTTCCGAGGCGGCCACGAGGCAGGAGGGCACGCCCCCCACCCTTGTGGGCCCCTCGTGGCTTCCCTGACCTACCTCCTTACCTATATATACTCCCGTACCCTGAAAACATCCAGTAGCACCACGAAAAACTATTTCCACCGCCGCAACCTTCTGTATCCGTGAGATCCCATCTTGGAGCCTTCGTCGGTGCTCCGCCGAAGGGGGAATGGACCATGGAGGGCCTCTACATCATCTCCAAGGGCTCTCCGATGAGTTGTGAGTAGTTTACCATAGACCTTCGGGTCCATAGTTATTAGCTAGATGGCTTCTTCTCTCGCTTTGAATCTCAATACAACGTTCTCCTCGATCTTCTCGGAGATCTATTCGATGTAACTCTTTTTGCGGTGTATTTGTCGAGGTCCGATGAATTGTGGGTTTATGATCAAGTTTATCTATGAGAAATAATTGAATCTCCTCTAAATTCTTTTATGTGTGATTGGTTATCTTTGCAAATCTCTTTGAATTATCAATTTGGTTTGGCCTACTAGATTGATCTTTCTTGCAATGGGAGAAGTGCTTAGCTTTGGGTTCAATCTTGCGGTGCCCTTTCCCAGTGACAGCAGGGGTAGCAAGACACGTATTGTATTGTTGCCATCGAGGATAAAAAGATGGGGTTTATATCATATTGCTTGAGTTTATCCCTCTACATCATGTCACCTTTCTTAATGCATTACTCTGCTCTTATGAACTTAGTACTCTAGATGCAGGCAGGAGTCGGTCGATGTGTGTAGTAATAGTAGTAGATGCAGAATCGTTTCGATCTACTTGTTGCGGACATGATGCCTATATACACTACAAAAACAATACACTTCCGTGATGATACGTGTTTGTCATAGTAGGTCGCGTTTTTTGTCATGCATGTACATCCATGACAAATTTATGACAGAATCGAGATAGTCATATATGTGCTGTCGTAGAAGTGCTCGATGACATTACCAAAATTATCATCACGGAAATGTCCACTTCCATGACGATAAATCATGCGTCATAGAAGTGCTATCGTCAAGGGTGACCAACACGTGGCATCCACCGTAACGGAACACCGTATAGCTATCGGGTCGGGTTTTGGATCCGATAACCCGTTAACAGCCCCGACCAATGGGGATTTTCCACGTGTAAAATCATCATTGGCTGGAGGAAACACGTGTCGGCTCATTGTTGGGACAGATGTCATCCACTCATTGGACAGAAGGCGCCTATGATACGTCGACATGTGGCACGGCCTAACAGAGGCCCATTCTTGTGAAAAGGCCGGCCCGTTTGTCTTGGTCAAAAGGTGACGGGCCGGCCCATGGAAAGCCTATTAATGACCTATTCGCATATAGCCCATTTACAGCCCGCTAACCCAAGGCTCGTTACGCCCTATCCGAATTAGGCCCAGTAGCGTTATCTGGGCCATCCAATATGATTCCAGCCCGTTTCACTTCTGGCCCATGTATGGCCCATGATGTCTTTCGGCCCATATGAGGCCCTATGTAACTCTTGGCCTATTAACAACCCCTGGTGAAACTGGCCCGCGATGAACAGTGTATTACTTTAGACCCATTAACGGCCCATGGTGAAACTGGCCCGTAATGAACAGTGTATCGCTTTATACCCATTAAGGGCCCGTTATTCAGTTGGGTCATTTACAACCCATGTTATCTTTTGGCCTTATCAGAGCCCATTTATTCTTGGGCTTATTTGCAGCATTCGGTTACTTACGGCCCGTTACTGTCATTTTCTTCTTGTGGGCCAAATTCAGCCCGTCGTTACAGTCGGCCTGTTTGTGGTCCGTTAGTCTGTTGGGCCATTTTCATAGCATCACCAAATACGGCATATTAACGGCCCGTTATGGTCAGCCAATAAAACATACGATTTCCATTATAGGCCCGTCTACGACCCATTAAAGGCCAGTACAAGACCCATAAATGAGTCGGCGGCCCATGGATCCTATGTGACGTAGAAGGCCCATGGATCGTGCGAGATGTAGAAGGCCCATGGACACTTCGAGACGTAGAAGGCCCATGGATCCTACGAGACGTAGAAGGCCCATGGATCCTATGAGACGTAGAAGGCCCATGGATCCTACGAGACGTAGAAGGCCCATGGTCGGGCGAGTTGGCCCCCGTTTGAACGATATAACATATTCAAAGAATTATCCTACTCAATACTATCACCTCTAAAAAGCATACACTATACAACAAAGAGATCAAGGCATAGAAAGGTAGAATAATCCTACACTATAAAATAAAGAAATTACAGCCGATTATGCCCACTGGGCATTATGGTACGGCATAGGAGATAATAAAGCATACACCAACAGCAAATTCCATACACTGGGCAAATACGTCTCATACATCTTGGACGCGCATCAACTTAACTCCATTTGAACTATAATCTCTTCCGAAAATAGGATTGGCCGGATTCAGATAGCACAAATTTCAGTCTGCGAAATCTCCAATTCCTTCATGGTTACCTTGGTGTCTTGGTTCATTTTTTTTACTCCTGCATCTAATACCTGCATGTCCAGTCTCAACTTGTTGATTATACATTGACAATCATGTACATGCTGTCTTGCCACCTCTAGTTGATGCTCGAGAACATCAGCACATTCCAATTCCAATCCATATTCATTCGGTAACGGCCATGCCGCACTGCTCGCAGATTTTTGTGTTGATGTCACTTCATCCTGAAATGTTTCTGTAAGTACACATGACTAGGGCAAAAATATAGTTACAACAGTGAAGTGAACAAGACACTATTTTGTACTACATGGCAAAACAGGACTAACAATAATGTTACACATCACTTTCACAAAAAAAATGTTACACGTCATGAAGCATAAGCAGGTGATATTTTAAAAATTATAAAAAAGATAGTCTATGCAGCCTGCATACAGAAATCCCTCTTAGCTCACCAGAGGAGCATGATGTTGGGACCCAATCGAAAACACAGACAAGTTAAAATTTAGACAGCATGTTGCGTATAAGTAAGCAAGCAGCTGTCCATTTTGTACCTCAATTAAAGTCTTAGGGAGCATAATGAACAGTAGAGGGTTTCATACAAACATACTACAGCAGGCAAAACTATGCAATCATTAGCATAGTATAAACTAGATTGTGAGCCTCATGCAATAATAGTTGGTTAATAGACTTCAAAGCTTCAGGCACACTTCGGCAGAGTAATTAAATGGTAAGGCCTTTAATTATGTCAACTAATAGTGATACAAGTACCGAACATCAGGCATAATTATTGGGGCATCTCATTAAGTGAGGAAAAATAAAGCAATTGAAAAGAGAAAATTAACTATGCCTGAAACAAACAAGGAATTGAATTGTTGAGTTCCATAGAGTGACTTACCTTAGCAGGTTGAAGAGGCTCAGCGCAACTCCTACTTCTCTTGCAAGGCTCCTTCCTAGCATCTTGTACTTGGAAATCCTCAATCTTATCTTCATTGCACCCCCTCTGCAAGGTGACACAAACTAGTTACTCGTCTCCTTGGAAGATAAATATGCATACTTTCCAGTCTGTGAACACAATAGGATGAGATTATAACAAAACAACACCACATAATGAAACATGTTGCATCTCTTGCACTTGCACACAATGAAATGAGCATTTACTATGTCTGCACTATTTAAGAACTAGGCATACCTTCGAACTGGATCTCCAGGTACTCTTGGAGAGCCTACTGTAGTGTACAGCCAAACCTTTATTCACCTATGAGTTAGACAAGGCCCCACTACAGCAGCCCTTAGTGTTTAAATTGTTGAAGCTCTATTAGAGTGTTAGGTCAAGAAGAACAAGTAATCAAAGCAAACAGTCCTAGTATGGTTGGATGATGCAAACAAGCAATTGAACAGATGTGTGAGCAAATCTTACATATCAAGAAAAGAAGCAGAGATGGAGGCTTAAAGACCATCACTTGACTGACCAGATTTAAGGGGCATTTAAACATCATGTGCAACGTATGAACTAACATAAACATTGCATATTCCAGATTCTACAATGGAATGCACATGTATTAGGTTATGCCATGTATGATGATGCCTAAATGTACAGATAGCAGGCAGGAGTGATTCATCATTGCACGCACAATTGAATTGCAGGTTAAGGGCCAGTTCGATTCCGCCTTTTCAGGGTATATTGTCAAAATAAGCCATAAAAGACGTAAAGAAGTCATTTTTGTGTTACGGGCTTGGGCTTAACTAATTTTGCTTTGGATGGGGGTGTTTCGGGTAGAACCTCACTACAAATTGAAGGGAAGGGGAATGATGAGTTGCTACAAGCTTCTCCTGCTGCTGCTATATGATGAATTGCTATGAGTTGCTCCTCCTGCTGCTATATGATGAATTGCTATGAGCTGCTGCTGGTATATGATGAATTGCAGACTATTGTTGCTGTATGATGAGTTGCTATGAGCTGTTGCTGCTGCTATATGATGAGTTGCTACAAGCTGCTCCTCCTGCTGCTATATGATGAATTGCTATGAGCTGCTCCTGCTGCTACTATATGATGAATTGCTATGAGCTGCTACTGGTATATGATGAATTGTAGATTGTTGCTGTTGTATGATGAGTTGCTATGAGCTGCTGCTGCTTCTATATGATGCTTTCAGGTGGTGCTGCTATATGATAATAACTAGCTACTTGGACCATCGAATTTCAACAAATAATTGTTCTTCATTTAAATGTGGGTCATGCGTTCTTCATTTAAATTAGGCAATGGGATCTCTATGGAAAACATTGACCAAAGTAGATTGTGCCAAGTAGATGGTATCTTTGTATTTGCATTTTGAGCAAATAGTGATGGTATGTTTTCCTATCGTATTAATTACTACACTGGGTTCAATTTGTGATGTTTGCCAGTCAAATTAATTTCCATATGTGCAGCAAAATGAAAAATATATATAATGCAATCTAGACGTTCCACTGATCATACCAAAGATAAGTTGAAAACGCAATGAAAAGAACTGGTTGGCGTATTACATGGAGCTTATATTCACAGGTGCTTACTTTCTTAGGATAACTCGTAATAACTGTCCCTAAGAAACTTGGCTAATAGAACTAGCATACAAATAACATGTCACGATGATTGCAATGGAGGAGTGATGTACCATAGCACACTATATAGGCTCACCGCTGCCTCTCCTTTTTTTGCGATGTTCCATGAAATTGCCACATACATCTTGTACTTTTTCATTGTGTAACCCTATCTGCAAGTTGACACGGCTAATTTCAGATATTTCTACATGATACTACATTGCATATCCCTTGCGCATATTTAAACCACCAATTAACGATTGTGTGCGTACCATAAACTAGCCATGACTTTGTATGCTGGACTGGCAGGCACTCTAAGGGAGCCTAATGTAGTGCACTGGAATTCCTACATGCCACCTACGATTTTGTGTAATGTACTGCCCCTGTTCCTAAATATATGTCTTTGTAGAGATTCCAGTATGGACCACATACAGATGTATATAGAGGCATTTTTGTGTATATAGAGGTAGTATCATGTATGACATCTACATATCTAATTTAGCAGCCAGTAGTAGAAATCATTGTCTGCACAAAGGGATTATTGGTCGAAAATCCTAGGAAAGCATGCTGGCAGGCACAGAACAATACAAGAGAGAGAGACGCGCTTACAAGATCATAGCAATGCCTCAGTCCAGGATCTTGGTTGGCCAAGCTGTTAGATCCATAAGAAACATCGTCCTTGTAGTTTTTGCCAGCTGCATAACAGGTAACAGCGACCGGTTAGTATATTTGAAGTACATCGGGCAGGTGATGCTGGACGGGTTTAAAGGTGACAAGTACCTAGGCCGTGGAGGGTGCTTGGCATCACTCCAGACGGTGAGAATCAGGTTAGAAACGTCGAGGGTGATGACGCTGCGCTGGCTGTCATGGTCCGGTAAGGAGATCTAGAACCGTCGAGTAGGGTGTTTGTGGAGCGGCTCCAGTAGGGTGGACTATGGTGTGGGCGAAGCGGATCTGTGGTCGTGGACGATGGTGTAGGTGAAGCTGCTCCAATGGTTGGGTTATGGATGGTGTCGACGACGCGGATCTGCAGCTGTGGACGGGGCGTCAGAAGCTGCTCCGGTGGTTGGGTTAAGGATGGTGTCGACGATGCGGATCTGCGGCCGTGGACGGGGCATTAGAAGCTGCTCCGGTGGTTGGGTTAAGGGTGGTGTCGACGATGTGGATCTGCGGCCGTGGACGGGGCGTCAGAAGCTGCTCCCGTAGGTTGGATGAGGGTGCAAGGAAGAGGATCTGAGGTCGTGGACTTCTGAGTTGGCAAAGCAGCCCCGGTAGGGTTGAGAATGGTATAGGCGAAGCTACTCCGGTAGGGTTGACACTGGTGTCGGCGAAGCGGCTCCGGTAGGGTTGAGGAAGGAGTCGGCGAAGCGCCTCCGGTAGGGTTTAGGAAGATGTCGGCGAAGAGGATCAAAGGCCGTCGATGGGGGCGCCGGCGGGGCGGCTCCAGGGGGTGTGGACGAAGCGTCTCTGGTGGGGAGTACGAATGAGCCGCTGCAGATGCGCGGCGGTTGTCGAGAGTACCGGCGAAGCAGATCCGGCGTCGTGGACAAGGCCGGCACTGAATGGGCTGTGGTACAGTGGTGGATGAGCAGTCTACTTGTTTCTAGGGGAGGTGGGAGGGGTAGATGCGGCCGCAGAAGCAGAACCGGTGAGGTGGACGCTACTAGCAGTGAATGGGCTATGGTACACCGGTGGATGAGCAGTCTAGGGTTTCGAGAGGGGAGGGGAGAAAGGGCGATGAAGTACGGACGGTGTGATGTAAGATGCTCTAGTGCTGTGGAGTTATATGTTTTTGCGGGAGGAGGGGAGAGGAAATGGGGGTGGCGTGTAGTGGGGGAAACTGAAAGTTACCAAAGCAGCCCCGGCCTATCATGTAGATGAGGGCGGTATTGTAACTGTTGGTCTCCATGCACCAAGGACAAAAGGGGGATTTCGCATGCTAAAGACTAAGGTGGCGGAAATTTTAGAAGGAGGCGGGAGATTTTGCCGCCCGCGGGATCCTTCGTATCCAGTTTCAACTAATTTTGGACCGTGCTAGCGGGAAGGTCATGCTAGACTGTGTACACGGGGCATGCATCAGCAGTTAATAAGTGGTGTGAAGTCCACCCCAGAAAAAAGACAATAACTCGGGATGATGCACCAATAACTTGGACGTTCACACAGGCGCGGCCAATCGTACGGGTGTAGTGGCGCGTTCACAAAAAAGGGATCAAACGCTCAGCCTATGTATTTCTCGTGTAAATAGATAATTTAGCTCCATTGGTTATTTACTTTAAACATAATGCATTGACGTGTTAGTGTAGAGGGGCACAAAAAGAAATGGATATTGTAGTTAGCTACTAAAAAGTGTTACCTCACATGATTACATAGCCTCCATTTCATAAATTGCGTAACCATTGAATTCATATATGAATATTACATACATATTACTTCAAAATAGAAACTTAAATCATCCAAGACTAATGAATTTGAATGCAAGAGTAACAATGGTGCATGTGCATGATAGCTACATTGGTTGTTTGAGGAAACATCACTGTAACTTTGGCATGCCCAACTGAAAAAGGTTTATTTAAATATAAAAAGATGTGATATGTGAGTGTCCAATCTTTATAGCGTTGAGTCGATATTGTACCTTTGGCCAGGATACGAAGTAGATATTGACTTATGTTCAAGCGATGCACGTCCACGGTCGCTAGATAGGGATACGTGAATGAATTGTGCAATCTCTCTCACATGCATACATATCTCATTTCCCTGTGGGCATTGGAATCACACACGCGCACTTCATGTATTTCTCTCCCTCCGTCAGTGTTAAATTCATCTTTCTACCCCGTCCTACAAGTCTCTCACACAGAAACACACACGCTCTCTATGTCTAACACACCCACCCCTTTAATTCCGCCCACCCACAGCCCCTAATGTCTCAAAGTATAATAATGTCTCTCACACATATGCTATCTACCTATCCCTAGATATGTGTCACACAAACTCCTTCTCCCTACAAGCAAGATTCCCATGTGCATTGCACGGAACATCAAGCTGCATTTGTATGAGAAGTTTATCTTGTGGGGGAAAAGGATGAACGAGGGAATGCCGTATTTGCAAATGCAGAGAGGGGTGTGGGTATCTTTTTGCAAAATTTCCATATTTTCCTTCATGTCCGTCGGATATAAATCGGATGGCCTAATTTCAGGATGGTAGGAACACCATCATCACCAACTCTGTTTTTTATAAGAGTAGAGATATGTGAGTGTCAGTGCCCCCTCCCCCCCCCCCACACACTTCACAACACCGAAGGAGTAGGGTGGCACCTCGATATTGATACTAATCTATCGACTAGCTTCTCTCTCAAACATACACACACACACACTACCCGGAACCGAAGGAGTAGGGTGACACCTCAATCTTGATACTAATCTATTGACTGGATTCTCTCTCAAACACACACACACACACACACACACTACCCGACACTGAAGGAGTAGGGTGGCACATCGATCTTGTTAATAATCTATCGACTCCTCTTTCAAACACACACACACACACTCACTAGTTGTGCCTCTATGCCTACCGCGCCCACTCTCGATATGTCTTTCTCTCCCTCCCCCCCAACAATGACAGCAGAAGGGTGACAACTCGATCTGATCATAACCTGTCAATTGGGTTCTCTCTCAAACATTGTCTCTCGGTGCCTCGCTCAGTAGCCCCTTGATATGTAGACTTCTCGCGCGCGCACAACTGTAGTGACGATGACGCTGAACCCAGTGTGCCTTGTTTTTACCGGCCTCATGTGATAGTTTTCACCCTGTTTTCTGTTAATTAACAAGGCAACCTTTTCTTTGTTACTACTCCCTCCGTTCCAAAATAGATGACTCAACTTTGTACTAACTTTAGTATAAAGTTGGGTCATCTATTTTGGAACGGAGGGAGTACTAGTGAATCTGAAATCATTCGGGGCAGACATAAAACATATCACTTCAACCCAATTATCACAGCAACTACTTTAAAAGAAATTAGCTAGCTGCTCGTGCATTGCACGGAACATCAAGATGCATTTGTATGAGTAGTTTATCTTGTGAGAGAAAAGGCTGAACGAGGGAAGGCCTTATTTGCGAACGTGGAGAGACGTGTGGGTATATTTTTGCAAAATTGCCATAGTTCCTTTCCTATCTGTTGGATATAAATCCGACGGCCTATATTGCAGGATGGCACGCACACCATCATCACCAACTCTGTTTTCTACTCCCTCCGTTCGAAAATACTTGTCATCAAAATGGATAAAAATAGATGTATCTAAAACTAAAATACATCTAGATACATTTCCTTTTATCCATTTTGATGACAAGTATTTCCGGACGGAGGGAGTATTTCTCTTTTTAGAGATTTCAACAAGTGACTGTGACCGGATCTTACCAACATACTCAAAAAAGTAGTCCATAATTTTGATGTTACCCTCTTTTCTTGGCGGTGCATTGCCATCTGGATACCTCATAAATAAATCAAGGACAAATCTGACCCCTTCTTGAAAAGACATACGTAGCAAAATGAGTGAATCTACACTCTAAAATATGTCTACATACACATCCGTATGTGGTAGTCCATTTGAAATCTGAAAAAGACAAATATTTAGGAACGAATGGAGTATATATAAGAGTATACATGGAGATATATTTCCAGCATGGTCTACAACAAAAATGTGCTGGGCTGGTTAGCGCCGGATGCTCGCAACGCGATGACATGAGTTCAAATTCTGTCTTTTAACTTTAGATTTGTATATTATATATTACTCTACTTATTTAATATATACTTCTTTCGCTACTGTACTTATAGTGGAACCCACATAGTACTTAGAATATTAAGGATGGACTTGTTTCTTTTTAACTTTCTGTACGAAGCTGTAACCACCCTGCAAGTCACGTGTACACTGTACATGCAATTAACTTTTTATAGAGGGACAATCATACATGCAATTAACTCAAATGGATTGGATGTCACTCTATTATTTCCAGCATAAAGAGCATCTCGAACGGCAGCCGGCAAATTTCCTCCCGCTTCCTTCCGCGGAGGACGACATCAAACGCCAGCGGCATACATTTTTACAACTCTAACCAACCAGAGGAAATTCATGCAAACATGGACTGATTTCATATAAGCATGAAGGATTTCGTATAAAAAAGCCGGATCTTCATATAAACATGATGGATTTCATTACATTTACATGAACTAAGAGGTGCCAATCTGGCTCTCTTGTATAATTAATACTCCCTCCGTCCGGAAATACTTGTCCTAGAAATGGATATATCTAGACTTATTTTAGTTCTAAATGGCCGCCCACGGATCCCTATGTCTTCCTCATGTCCGTCAGACACTTGCGGGGTCGACGAAGGTCCTCGGAAGAGACGAAGCAGCAAAGAAACCACCTGAATCCGCGGTCGTCGCCTCGGCGGTGGCCTTCATGGGTCCCAAATGGCGGCAGCCTCCCGTGTTCTACTTCTCCTAGATGACGGCGGTGGATAGGGAGAAGCTGACCACCGACTGGTCATTCTCCACGCACCCGACTTCTGTCTCTACCTGCATGGCGCTGCCGCAGGCACAGGAGGCACGCCCACAGACACAGGAGGCGCGGCCACCGCAGACACTGGTGGCGCGATAAGACGCGGCAGCGATGGTGCCCGTACCAGCGTGCTCGCCGCCGTGCTGGCGTGGAGAAACTCGCCACTCCTCATCGAGCTGAACTGGAGTGGCGAGTTGCTGAACCACGCGCCTGCTTGGGGTGGCAACTGGCTCCGTCGGGCCAAGTGAGGTTGCTGAAGCACCGAGCGGCCTCGCCCGTATTCGGAGGGCTCGGTGGGCCACCCAGCCGGGTAATATGCCAGAGAACGGCTCATCGGAAGCCATCGAAAGGGTGGAGAAAATGGTGAAGGAGGAGATGGGGGAGCGGCGGAGGGGTGCGATTCTTGCCCGCTGTTTGTCTGGCCTCGTGTAAATAGAGGGCGGACGGTAGGAGCTTGGCCGACATTTGGCCTCGTTTAAACCGAGGGCGGATGGGAGGAACTCGGCCGGTGTTGTGTTTAATTCCAGCCCACTCATGAACAGACGTGTGGCCGGAGTAGGATTCTCGGTTTGCATGCGGTTTTAACGGAGGGGTTTAATGGAGGCGCCGGGCATGCAGCGGGCGGTGCAGTACTATTCAATTTGACAGCATTAATGAGCCGTCAAATCACAAAGGCCCTCGCCTCTCGTGAAACCGACCGAGCTAGACTGCCCCGCCCTCTAGCCTTCTAAAAATGTATATACTCCACTTTTGTACAGTAGTAGTATCGATGGATTGCGCCATGGAGCAAAACTTGAAATTAAAAAAAAGGTGGTACATATAGAGAGCGCACGTGAACTATGTGTCATACATGGCAATAAATAAAGTACTACATGATACTTATATGATACATGGCGCAGGAGTACTAAGTATTATTAATAGAGTTTTGCTAGAACTCATATAGATGTGATATAATTTGGTCTCATTCATCTTTTATAGCCATTGGATGTGATGCTAAAAGATGCGTGTGTGCTGACGTGGGTTGTATTTGTTCTTGTGCAACGAACTGACCACTGCATGTCATGTTTGATAGTCTCAAGTCATTAAAAGCATACAAGCCCCACATCTCTTCTTGGTTGATTCCTCTATTTATGTCAAAAAATAAGAAACAACGTGAGAGTTAATGCACCACTCCTATGTGTTAGACTAGCCACAATGGTGAGTAACATACACTAGTAACATACACATATCCCTAGACTATGTTACTACCTTCATAGTGGGTACTACCTCCGTCCTGGTTTATAGGTCCCTTTTATAGTTTGTGCCAAATTTTGACTAAAGATTTAACTAACAAAATGTTAATTCATGTCAAGAAAAATTATCTCATTGGATTCGTCTTTGAACATAGTTTTGAAAAATATATTGTTTGGTGACATGCGTGAACATTTTCTTAGTTTAATCTATGGTCAAAATTTGGAACGAAATACAATGGGGACCAATAAACCCAGACAGTAGTAACATAAGTGTGGTAACATGCAATGCTTCATTTATTAGGTTATAGACTCATATTGCATTGGGCCATGTGATGTTACAGTAACTAGCTAAGTTATTAGGCTAGTCGTAATGGCGAGTATCATATACTAGTATCATGCATATGGTACTAGTGTATGATACTACATCCGTAGTGCATGGTATCATAAGTTAGTATCATAGCTAACTTCATTTATTGCCATGCATGACACATAGTAGCACACCATTTAATATAATACAGTATCATGATATGATATTCAACTCTCTCTTTCTTCATTCAATTCTATGCCACCTCATCAAATTTTCCTAGTTGGCATGCATGATACTACCTATGATACTACTATTATGACCAGCCTTATAACTACCTCTCTCCTCATTAACTCACTGCCACATAAGCAAATTTGCTGAGTTGGACTCGATGTTACTGCTGAAGTTACTCCCACGGTGGCTAGTCTTACTAGTATTTGGGTTTTCGTAAGATGACTTATAATACTCACCTAGACGGAGGGAGTATTCGATTTGACAGCGGGCGGCGCAGTTCCCGATACGCCTTTAATGCAGACGAGGGAGAGAGTAGCGGTTCCCGATATGTTGACGGCCAATGCATCCTCCTTCAATTAATGCATGAGGGAAGTAATGGGAGGAGGTCCAGGAAAAGAGGCTGCATGATGTGAATGCAACGCAGTTTGCCCTCATTGCCCTCATATAAAGGCGCCCCTCCTCCATTCCAATGCATCTACCACATCGTATGCACCTAAGCACTTGCCTAAGCACCTACACTAAGCGCAAAAGAGCTCGATCCAGACCCATGGCGGCGATGCGCGTGAGCGGCCAGCGGCTGCGCCAGATGGTCCACGGCGCCGGCCTGCAGCATGGCACCGAGGATCGTCTCCAGACGGTGTTGGAGACTGGCTGGTGGATGGCCGCCGTCGACGCCAACTACGACTCTCAGTTGGACCAGATGATCGTTGCCACCAGCAACAAGTTCACCATCCTCAAGAAGCTCGCAGACAACATTGCCATACTCCTCCAGCCCGCGCGCCCGGGCTCCTCTAATCGGCCTCCATGGACGGAACCTCTTTCAAGCACTGATGACCCTACGACTGCCCGCTGACGCCACGAAGAATGTCCACCTGGAGGTCGCGCTCGCTGCAAGGCGCCTCGCCCTACAAGAATTCGTCGACCTACACATCCACACGTACGAGCAAATCATGTACATAGGTATCTACAAGGCCAGTGAGGACGCTACGACGTTGGCCTTCCTCAACCAGCTGGAAGCCTTGGATGCCATTGTTGAGAAGCACCTCGACCTCGCCACAAAAGCCGCCACTCCTTAGCCGCCGGACGGTGGCCAGGCGCACTAAGTTGAGGAGGAGGAGGTCGTACGTTCGTGGATCCATCTTTCTTCTCGCCTTTGTAACCACCACTGCGATCGCATCATCGTGGCCTTAATTCTTATTGTGCTCTTGCATTCTCGTTCCAGTCAATACCGACATGTGCGATCCCTTTGCTTAATTATATGCATCACTGTAACTAGTACTCCATCCGTCAATTTGTAAGTTGTGCTTACCTTTTCCATCAACTTCGTGCAACGTGCGGGCATCTTGCTAGAAACACTAGAATATGTCTATATAATCCGTATGTGATAGTCCATTTGAAATCTCAAAAAAGACAAATATTTAGGTACAGAGGGAGTAATATATTAGGAGTATATGAAAACAATAGTGATTTCTTTCAAGTTTGTGAACAAATACTACTATTCTACTACTTTGGATCCGTCGCAACGCACGGGCACATTGCTAGTAAAAGGAAAAGGCCTGCCACGTTCGCGTCGCACCCCCACACGCCCGGGAATCGGGAGTACAACACGGCCCGCCGGCATGACACATAGCTTAGGGAAGGCGTGTTGCCTGCCTAGCATTTTCACTTTCATGTGGGACCGCCCGTTGAGCAAACCAACACCCCGCCTGCCGCCGGGTTGGAAAACAGAAACAAGGGGAAAATCTAGCTGTAGCACGGAAGCCAAGAATTTTTTTGTCAGATGGGGCTCGTTGATGGAGTAGGAGCATTCTGTATTAGTACCACTCGTACCAAGTTTGTACTCCTAATACTATTATATTACTAGTATTAGCACAACATCGTAGGAACAAAAAACGGGAAGATCTTGTTTTGGGTGATTTATCTTTTTTTCAATCAACGTAGTATGAATAATATGATGTGGGGGGCACCCATGAAGGTTATGTGGCTTGGTTGCATGGCTATAGAAGGTTAGAGAAAAATAAATAGATAATGTGTTTAGAGTGCACTCCACTAAATAGATATACTTTGGATCCATTGCAACGGACCGACACATCTATATCTATACCCCCTATATAGTGTGTGAAAAACTTTGAAAGTTGGTCGTTGGATGAAGCCAATCCGACGGTACAAAGATGGAAAATCCGAGCACTACTGGCCATTGGATATCATCCACCAGATTCTGCCACATGTATAATCTAGGAGACTCCATGGTTGAACTTAATTCATGACTAACTTTGCCACAACTAAGCTCGGGGAAAGTTATTAATAAGTTCTTCAAAATGAGAGCCACAAGTTGGCAAGCCTAAGGGAATCTTGCCACATTTTTTGTGTGTATGTCATGTGGGGCCAGTGTGGCTTGCCTAAGGTGTGGCTTGAACCAAACACGCACCTAAGTTAATCAAACTTGCATAACCTTACATTCCACCAAATTTTGACACATGTTAGAATCTAGAAAACTCCACATGTAGAAGCATAATGCACAAACCACCAGAATCTCATGCGTGCAATGCACGTGTACCTTCCTACTAGTACTAGTAGTAGTAAGAAACCAATTCCAGTTTTGGCACGAGCTCGTACTGCGGGAGCACCACAAGGCCTGCCGCAGGAGTTAAATTTTCCTCTCGGGGCCCACGGGACCGAACTTCAGTGGCTTAGTGCCCGGCCCATGAGTCAATGACATGTGGGCCTTAAATGCGGCTGGCCCACATGTCATTCTCATGGTGTTGGCGTGGTTCGCGACTCACTCGTTTGAGATGAACCAGCCGGTGGTGGCGTGGCCATGGCGAGGGTACCACAGCTGGGCGTCGGGGCGTTACGAGGCATAGATGACCACACCAGCGGGTACTACCTGTAGTACATAAGTAATCCAGCTGAGGATTAATGCCCGGGACGAAATCTGTCACAGCCGCTGGATGAAAATTCGATGGTGCGGGAGTATGGATCAGAGCACAGCAGCGGAGCAGCCAAACCGCGTCCAATAAGGTGTGTCTGTGGTAGAAAGTTGATGGTCGTTGTAGTTCAGCTGGCCCGCATGTCATGCACACAAAGGCAGAGGAGCGGTGGGGCCGAGAGGGATGAGGGGCACGAACAATCCTACCATTTTCTCACTGACATGTGGGACCCATAAGCGTGGGTCCCACCTGCCAGCAAAGGAAAGGCAGGGCAAGGCAGTTATAGCCACGTCAGAGGATGCATGTCCACGTCGGGGGACGTCGTGCCGTGGATTGGAGCGGCGTCGTGTGAATCGCGTGTGGGTATGGCAGTGGTAGAAACAAGAAACGTGATGGTCGCCGTGGTTCAACTTCCATGGACAAGCTGTCGTGTCTATATTTCAAGCACGTGAACAAGTATTATTCTACTAGTTTGGATCCATTGTAACGCACGGGCCAGCACATTGGTAGTAGTAGTGTCCATCTCTATCTCTAGAGGCCTTCCCTCGTTCATCCTTTTCTCTCACAAGATAAACTACTCATACAAATGCATCTTGATGTTCCATGGAACGCACGAGGATGTTTCCTTGGGGGTCTCTCCAGCGCGGCGTGGCCGTAGTTGCAAGTTGACGCCCCTTGAGATGCCGACGTCGAGGGGCACCCGGATTTCCTCCGATGAGCAGGTAAGATGAGTTTGATCACGTAGTAAATGCATTCTAAAGAATACTTCCGTGTCCATTTCCTAATTCTCCCCCTGCCCACTGTTTCACAGGCTAGGCTCGGTGCGAATGGAGATTGGCTTGCATATGTACGGGAGGGTAACAACATCAATTTGCATAACATTTACAACGGTGACACTGTTCCCGTAGAACCTTTGTCCAACATTGGGATCAGCCATGCAATAGGCAACCACATGAATTGGTACGATGGAACCATGGTGAGATTGAATAAAAGATAGCACGAACCTTGCACAACAGACCATGCTGTCTGCGGCCGATTTGTTGCCGTACGAGTAGGAAGACATTGTGCTCCTTTCTAACCGCATCCTCGCGGTGACAAACCAGGGGACTTATTTTGTATGGGACACATCCTACGATATACTCCCTCTCTCCCACTTTATTTGTTTTGAATCTTTTCATTTTATAAGTTTCAAATTCAAATTTAGAGCTCCCATTTGAGATTACAGTGTCCATTAAATCGTTGCATGCATGTATAGTAAAGAAACAAATCTCGAGTTTGGCAAGAGTTCGTGCGGCGGGAGCATAACAAGCCCTGGCGCAGGAGTTACATTTCCCTCTCATGGCCGTCGGGACTGAGCTTCAGCGCCTTACTACACCTACCTTTGAGTCAATAACATGTGGACCCGATAGGTGACTGGTCCACATGTAATGCTCCAGAAGGCAGAGGGGCAGTGGGGCCAAGAGGGATGAGCCATAGGCCGGGGGACGTGTGGTTTCATGGATTCGAGCGACATCGTGGGAATCGCGGGCGGCTGTGGTAGAAACTTGATGCTCGCCGCATTTTAGGTGGCCCACATGTCATGAACACAAAGGCAGAGGGGCGGTGCGGCCGAGAGGGGTGAGGCGCACGTCGGGGGGCGTGGTGCGTGGGTTGGACATGCGTCGTGGGAATCGCGAGATGAAACGTGATGGTCACCATAGTTGAACTTCCATGGACAAGCTGTCATGTCTACGGACACATGCACTGTATACCGATCACTGGAAGGAGTAGCAAAGAAAGCTATATATGCAGATAAATAATTCCTTATAGTCAAGCAGACCCGCGCTACTACTCGGTTCCAAATACATGCACACCATCGAAATAGTCCATCTATATCAATATACACCGAGAGGGAATAAGTTTTTTACAAGAGAGGAAATAGTTCATCCATCCATAATGCCCTCCTGCTGGTGCATCATTTTCTTCTTCTTCTTCTTCTTCTTCTTCTTCTTCTTCTACTTCTTCTTCTTCTTCTTCTTCTTCTTCTTCTTCTTCTTCTTCTTGTTCTCATTCTCTGTGGGAGACGGCTTCGCAACAAGCTCTTTGGACCTTGCAGCTATCTCGAAACATACACGGGCATCGAGGGCAGCATATTTTATCCGCTCGTACGTCAAGGGATAATTCTCCCATCTAGACGACCTTAATGCCACCGTCTCGTCACCCTTCTGAAGATTTGTACCGAGCACAAAATTTTCTACGTCGAATAGGGATGGTGTTTTTTTAGCACAATCTTCTACAGGAATTTTGATTCTGGTTTGTAGGTCAGCGATGCTTTTCAAATCAAGGTTGTACGGCTCCAGCTTCTGTTTTTCCCCTTCGATGGCTGCCCCACAGAAGTATACGTCCTCCCGAGACAAGAAATCGTGAAGCTCACCTGGTATGGAGGGCGAGTGTATGATGTGGTACACCAAAACATCATCTCCGAGGCACAACGGAAGGACGGCGGCACGCTGGATCTTCCCAGGGGCACGCTCCATGTACTCTGCGTCGAGACCGATGACCCTCGTCTCTACCTTTTTGAGGGAGTTGGATACATTGTTGATCCACTGCCGAACAACCCTTGGGTGGACGGTGACGGTGGAAACTATGCGCATCGAGCCTTCGATGAGGACATGTTGGACGCTAAAAACCTGCATCTCGATCTCTTTCGCCATTTGGAACCGCTGGAACGGAGGGCTATGGTTGGGAGAATTAGGATTAGATGGCTAGTCTAACTGAAGTAGTAGATGATTATTTAAAGAGGTTAAAATAGTGTGAACGCGGTGGGGTTTGGATGCAAATGAAGACAAAGGGGAGGTTAAGAAGCCGAGGCGAATCGATTCCCGATGGAGAAGTAAATGGGAGAAGTGGCATGCAGGCAGTTGATTAGACGGCTAGGTAGATTAAACGAAAAGGCTATGCGGGTAGACTGAGGAGTCGTACCTGTTCGTGTATGTGCCCATCCTTCCTGATAGGTGGGACCTATGCAAACAGATAAAAAAATGTGTCGTAGCTTTTTTTTGAGCCCGTGAGTGGGAGAGACAACATTCTCTGGTTAAGGAATAGTCCCTCCATTTAGGTGAGTATAAGTCACCTTATGAAAATCAGGTTTTCCCAAAACCTTTAGGCGTGGAGCATTAACTTCCTGCTCGATCCCATCCCAGCCTCGTTAGCCAGCGTTCTCTTCCTCCGCTGCCACGTTCTACCTTTCCATTTTTCCTCTTCTCAAGTGTGGAACGATCTGCATGCCGTCCTTGATGCACCAGAACGACCACTGCATGCATCGCGGCAGGGCGTTGATTGTGCATGCACGAGAATTTGGTTCTGCTCGCAATATGGATGATACCTGAATAATGAAGTGAACAGGCATGCTAGCACGAGAGACCTATTTCCGCTATACAATACTGGAGTACTCATCTTCCTATTAGTAGTAGTAGTAGTACAACTGTGGTACACTTGATGGTCAAAATACTATTCATCCGGTCCTCACAGTGAAGTGACAACACCCTGCGCCTGACACTAGTCCAGGCGAGGTGGCGTGTTCGGGTTACCAAAGTCGGCCTCACCCTATGCACTTTGCAGTATGTCACTGCCGCTGTACAGCACATTGGCGCCTCGCCTCGTCTCCCTCTCCGCTCCCAGAGCACCACTCCATCTCCATCTCCTTCTCCGTCTCCGTCTCCATCTCACTAAGCCCCCGTGTACCATCGCCTCACTTGCATCCCCCAGTACCACTATTCCCTCGCTAGCCGCTCCAGCACTGACATCCTTCTCCCCCGTAAATCAAGCCCCCTTCCAAACTAAACCATGGCCGAACGCGAACCGCACAACATCCATATGAGCCGCAATTGGAGCAATCTCCCCAGTGACATCCTCGACCTCTGTTGTTCGTGTATGGATATGTTGACCGCCCTACGGCTGGCTGCATGCTCGAGGGACATGCACAGGGCCATCATCGAAGCGAGGCCTAAGCTTTTCAAGACACCCTGCTAGCTCCTATCTGGTCTTGCGAGATTGGCTCACCATGATACAGAGGCGTGCATGATGCCCCTCGACTTCAATCCGATCTCCATTAGCTGAAACTTCTTTCCAGGTATGTAGTGTGTCGCCGTACATCATTTCCCTTGACATCGATCCGATCACCATCGCCCAAAACTTCTTGGCAGGTATGTATTGGGTCGGCATGAACTCCCACTGGATGGCTGCCTACAGAGAAGACGGTAAAAAGTTGGTGCTCGTGAACTTCCAGACCTCCCATGAGATTATCCTTCCTCCGTTGGATTATATGGAGTATTACCATCGCGGTCCAAGTCATCTAGATTACTACGTCAGTTGGACGGACCTTGTTTTGCAGAAGATTGTAATCTGCCAACTACCCACACGACATGCGAATTATGCAGACTTCAAGCTAATTGCCTTGTTCGACCGCGGACTCGCCTATCTTTATGCCGGTGCCATTTTTAGCTAGAGACAACTCGGCTCGCAGTGGATCATCGTCAAAGCTGATATACACTTCTATGATGCTATTGAACACAATAGCATCATCTACGCGATCGACAAAGTAGATGGCACCACGTATTGCTGGGACGGCGCGTGTAAGTTGTTTCCGTCTCATGTTAATGATGATGCCATGACCCTGTTTGAACATTTTTTGATGATTGGCATATCCCTGTTTGAGCAGAATTTGAGTAGAACTATGGCAATATATTAGAGACGCCGTAAATCAGCAATATTTGGAATGAGTTAATTCATGTGATTGTGACCATGTCATTACAGCCAATTTGTACCCTGAATAATCAAACGGTTAGGAATATATGGATATTATCCTTATTTTACAGTAATCTATATACTACTACTAAATATGAGTGTGTATCAATGGCCATGTTAGTTTCCTCATTGTCATGATGTAGAAACATGCACCACACTGTTGGTTTCATCTAACCATACATTAGGGAAGTAAATGTGCATATGGAGAACTCTATATTTGGAAGTAGTGAAATCCCGCAATGCTTACCATGTGTACATACCTATATTCGCCCTTCAGCAATCAATGACTAGAATAATATCCTCACAAAATTTTTGCCCACAGAACAAGAGTATATAACAATGCATGGTCTGTTAGCTACCTTGAAGAATTTGTTTGTGAGGACAGAACATGATTACATAACATGCATGACATGGTAGTTTCTTGTGAAGAATCGATAGCGAGATAACATGAGTATAACCATGCATGGAACTTCTATATTTTTGAACCCAGTATACATTTCCCTGTATTTTCCTCCCAGTTCCAGCAGGGACATATCAATGTTGTTTCTTGCATTATCCTACTCATACTTTGAAAAATGCTGATCTTACATTAACAATGCCTGTCCTTTTTGATATGATGCAGTGTCCCTACAGTTACTGCCCTTTGTAATTACACCACCTTTGCCAAAAACAGGGAAGCACAACTGGTTCCTCGCTCGAACAGACGACGACAAAAGACTGATGATCATTCGGACACATGAGCTGGAAAAGTTATATTGCAAAAACCCCACTATGTACAAGCATCGTGTAATACGTGAGTATCCGGACAGTGGTTGTTACGTCTATGAGCAGGATGCCAGCTTGTTGGGGCCTTTAGGATTTTTTAGTTGGAGGCGGGTAAACAGCCTTGGTTCACACTCTGTGTTTGTCAGACTCAATTATCCGATTAACCAGGAGATCACCGTTGGCGAGGACCTTGATGGTAGAGAGGCTCTGTTTGCTATGGAAAATTGTGTCTACACGGCGAGCCCTAGGAGTTCAGGAGCATACTCCCCTGATTGTCAACGATACAACCTGTAGCCAAAACAAGGTGAGAATGAAAAAGGCATCCGGATTAACTTTGATCCTTGGATGTCTCAATTACGACAGGCAGTGATGTGGTTCAAGCCTTCAGGTTGATAGGTAATTGGGCTATTGCATCGAAAGGGTGGAGTACTGGTGTCTCCGGACCACTGGTCGCTGAAGCGGGGCTGCAAATTATGATGGTGTTTGATCATCTCTTCGAATGACTTTGTTGGCTTTGCTGCTGGTTCTGGATGGGTAGTTCTTTCTTTTGTTATGCATATTCCTTGTCATTTGGTCATCCTCGTCTATGTCACTCTTTCTATGTAATAGTTGCTTCTGTTTAGAATGTCATTCTCGTCTGGATCACGAGAGTCTGAGCGCTGCAGATGGGTACGTTTTGGTGATGTAGCAAGACTTCTTATGAACTATCATGCCTTGCTGTTTATGTCAGTAGTAGTCACTGGTCAGTGTTTGAATGTTGTATATATCGTTGTTTCGAACTGTTTATTGTCTCGAACTACTGGTGGGCTAAATGAGGGCATCACCATTCTCCAGTGCTCTGAGTATATCTCCTTTTTTCAAGTTATATAATTTGAGCTCACTATCTTTTCGATGATGTACACTTGTTTGGGCCAGTGAGGTGTCGTTGAATATGGGCCAAGTAGTAACGCAATGCCAAACAGGGCAATTATGACTCTCGGGCCGGTCTCTCAAAAGATCGTGAAAAAAAGGCCGGGCTCTCCAAATAATAAAGAATAAGGACTCTTAGGTCGACATGTGGGCGCCACCGGTGTTTTCGTGCGCTTGCGCGCCGAGAGCATATTGGCGCGTGCTCGAAATTCATGCTACCTTTTCATCCCCAGTCTCCTGCCCCTCCTGGAATCTCGATTCCTACTCCAGTTCCCCCAAATCCCCCTCCTGTACTCCCTGTACTCAAGCGCATTATCATGTTGCCGGTCAACGCGGATCTCCGAGCCGGAGATCTTGAGGTCCGTCCTGCCTTCGGTCGCTGCTTGCTGTCGCTCAACAGTGGCATGGCGGCACTTGACGACCAGTTCGCCGGCAAAGTGCTGTTGGTAACCATCAACGGCGGCCGGCCTCCCGTCTCACCGGACGACCTTGTCAAAGCTCTTGGCATTGCGCACGGCATCCAAATAAGTGACTTTCTCGTCAAAGTCTGTCCGCCACCAGCTGATTTCTTCGTCAGGTTCTGAACAACTTTCGACTGCAGTCGTGTGTTCGAATTTTCCCGGCGTTTGTTCTGCGATGGCGCGCTGGTGAGCTTTGATCGGTGGCACCCAGGATGGGGCTCGGTGCCCTCTGAGCTTGAGTTTTTAACAAATCTTACCTTCCACGACATGCGTCGACATGCTTGGAACAGCGAGTCCATGAACGAGCTTATCAACTACCTTGGAGATGAGCTCGTAAGTATGTTTGTTCCTCCAAACAGCTGGGCTCTGACGGTTATGGCATGGATGAAGAAGCCGTCCACCACTCTGAAGGTTATTGGTGTTGAGATACCAGTGCAGGAATCGGGGTTGTACTATTCGTTGCCACCAAGGCCGGCGCGGACCACGTTAGGGATGTACCTGTATCGAGTGTTCATGCATGTCGAAGAAGCGGTCTATCCATCAATCGAAGTCCTGCTGCCCCCGCTGGTGCCAGGGTCCATCGACGACGTCCATTATAGGAGTCAACGTTAGAATTTCCCCGTGTTGCTCGGAATGATGGATGGCACAGGGCCTACTCCATCGCGCGGCGGAGGCCACTGCTTCTTTGGGAGAAGAAGCAAGGCTGGCTGCCTGGATGTGCTCTAATTTGAGGTAACAACTGAATCTTGTCAGATAGTACTAGTTAAATCCGAGCTATGGGTCTGAAGCACTGATATGCCAGTACATTTGATTGGGACCTGTTCTAATTTTGTACCTGAACTTTTTTTAGAAAGGGCTGTACGACAACTTAATGTGCTAGCAGAACTTATTGTGTTGTCTGTCTGTTTTCTTTGCACAACATTCAAGATATTTCCCCGTCATTTATAAAGACAATGAACCGTTATGTACGACTTCGTTAGTTTCAACATAGCCCTTCCCGTAGTGATCCACTGCTTCTATCCTGATTTTGCCGCTTGCGTGAAATTTTTGTATGCAAGTTCAGTGTGCTGTGATGTTCTATATGATTGTGTCAACTATATAAGTTTTTACTGAGCATCAGCAATGCATATGGCTGAAAGATGTATTTACGAGCATCGACCGATGGGTCTCTCTCTCTCTCTCTCTCTCTCTCTCACACACACACACACACACACACATGCACACACACGCGCACACGCACAAGTGGGACCCGTTGAATTATTCATTTGCTCGTGACAGCTTTTAATTAGGTTCCACAGTAATCTAACTTTTTTCTTAAGTTATTAATTGAGCTCAGTGACTTCAAAAAGTTGTACATAAGCCTTGTTTCGGCCTTTCCGGCGTCCTTGAATGTGGGCTGCGTAACCATGTTAGGTTGTACTGTACTACACAGGCCTTTTTTTCAACATCAGCAATGCAACTGGGCCGACAGTTGTACACAATATCCGGGTCAACTTGTTATCCGCCCCGCTGGGATGCAAAGTTTCCTAGGAGGTATGCATTAGGCTTAAAAAGAAAATGGACTTTAAGAAATAATAAATGGGATGTAATTATAATAACTGGGCAATTACTATGCACCAAACAGGTAATTAGTTTGAACAATATATTATGTGTGGAATTTAGATATTTTAATTTCATTACTTGTTGCGCGCGCAATATTTCGTTGGATTTTAACCTGACTAGAAATTTCAGATAAAAATATTTCGGATCCCATCAAAATGTGGGAATTTTTTTTTGAATTCTGTTTTGAGCGGTTGTTTGAAATTATTAATCGTTGTCCTACCTAGAAGTTGCGTTGTACTTTAAACAAACCCGTAAATGGGTTGTAGTAATTTCATTAGAATTGAAAAATGGGTTGTACATTATTACAAATTGCAAATGGGCTATATGTTCTCTGCCAAATCCGAGCTGTGGGCCTACTAAGTTGACGCGTACCAAGGGCTTTGTCAACTTAGTCAATATAAACGATTCTAGCTGCAGTGATCGTACGATGTCCATCCAACGGCCGTAGTGCTTCTTTAACTTGTGCCCAAAGCAGTGCCGGTCCTGTCGCGTGCTCCTGCCTCCCGTGGCCGGCTGTGATGCTGCGGAGGCCTCACCGCCCCGTACTAGTCCCACCGCTGGCCAGGCCATCCCTCTACTCACCCACACCCCCTGTTATTCTGGGGCGACGGCAGCCAAACCAGTGAACCCTCGTACTCCTGTCCACGCGGGCTACCACTGCCGCGTCTTCCCCGGCTCCGCGTCGTCCCCTTCCTAGTCCTCGCCATCGTCCAGACCACCGCCCTGGTGCTCTCGGCGCGGCTTGGTCAATGTGTTCAATGACCGACTTCCATCGGAAGAGTACTGTACGTGGAGAGGCTGACAGCTGGGTCCAGGCGGCCGCAAGGAACTGCCTCCTTATTACGCGCAAAATAATTATTCCTCCACCTAACAGGAGGGACCAACCGGACGGGCCACCTTATTTCGTGAAAAAACGTTTCCCCCTGACTGTTGGGACCCACCGGACGGGGCAACGTATTTCCCGAAAAAAACGTTCCCCGCGCTGTCAGCTTGGACCCACCGGAAGTGCCTCCTTATTACGCACAAAAAAAATGAATACTCCCCCTGCTAGCTGGAAACCACCATGGTGGGAGGCTGACTTGTGGGCCTACTAAGTTGACTGGGATGGGGACCTTTGTCAACTTTAGTCAATATGAACGATTCTAGCTCCAGTGACCGTACAATGGCCATCCAACGGCCGTAGTGCTTCTTCAACCTCTGGTGTTCTTGCTCCAACTGCCCGAAGCAGCACCGATCGTGTCGCATGCTCCTACCTCCCGTGGCCGGCTGTGCTGCCGTGGAGGCCTCACCGCCCCTACTATTCCCACCGCTGGCCAGGCCCTGCGGCGACGGCAGCCTCACACCGCAGCCGAACCAGTGAACCCTCGTACTCCTCTCCGCGTGGGCTTCCACTGCCGCGTCTTCCTAGGCTCCCCGTCGTCCCCTTTTTAGGCATCGCCATTGTCCACCGCCGTGGTGCTCTCGGCGTGGCGTGGTCAATGTGGTCAACGACCGACTTCCATTGGAAGAGTACTGTATGTGGAGAGGCTGACAGCTGGGTCCACGGCAGCCGCAAGGAAGTGCCTCCTTATTACACGGAAAATAATTATTCCTCCACCTGACAGCAGGGACCCACCGGATGGGTCACCAGTATTTCGCGAAAAAAACGATTCATCCTGACTGCTGGGACCCACAAGACGGGCCACCGTATTTCGTGAAAAAAACGCCCCCCC
>NC_041393.1:648337335-648338688 GCF_002162155.2 Triticum dicoccoides
CCAACCTTGGTGGGAGGCTGACTTGTGGGCCTACTAAGTTAACTGGGATGGAGGCCTTTGTCAACTTTAGTCAATATATGAACGATTCTAGCTCTAGTGACTGTACGATGTCCATCCAACGGCCGTAGTGCTTCTTCAACCTTTGGTCTTCTTGCACCAGCCGCCCAAAGTAGCGCCGGTCGTGCCGCCTGCTCGTGCCGCCCGTGGCCGGCTGTGATGCCGCGGAGGTCTGACCGCCCCGTACTACTCCCACAGCTGGCCAGGCCATCCCTCTATGCACCCACACCCCCTGTTATTCTGCGGCGATGGCAGCCTCACACCGCAGCCGAACGAGTGAAGCCTCATACTCCACTACGCATGGGCATCCACTATCGCATCTTCCCTGGCTCCATGTCGTCCCCTTCCTAGGCCTCGCCGTCGTCCACCGCCCTGGTGCTCTCGGCGTGGCGTGGTCAACATAGTCAAGGAATGGCTTCCATCGGACGTGGACTGTACGTGGAGAGGCTGACAGCTGGGTCCACGACCGCAGCAAGGAAGTGCCTCCTTATTACGCGCAAAATAATTATTCCTCCACCTGACACCTTGGACCCACCGGACGGGCCACCATATTTAGTGAAAAAATGTTTCCCCCTGTCTGCTGGGACCCACCAATTACATCTTCGCACGCAAGGAGTTGCGTCCGAAAAAAAACGATTCGCCCGCCTGACTGCTGGACCCACCAGCTACATCGTCGCACGGAAGGTAGTGCCTGACAGTCGGGACCCACCTGGTCGCAGCGTACGTAGCACTGTCATTCTGGTCGCGAACGTGTACGTACATATATACTGGTGGATGTAGAGGCGTGCACGTGTCATAGTAGAGGCGCGCACGTAGCATGTACACGTACGTACATCGGCGAGGGTGCAAGAAAGAAAATACGGCCACGTACGTACATACGGGTAGGGTTTCTAACGCCTATCACGCATACGTACATGGCTGGGTCGGAAACAACGTCGTCGTCGTGTTCATGGGGAGCCAACCGGCTGGGTCAGAACGGAATGCGTGGTCATGTTCATCGGGAGGGCTTGGATGGAACAGGCGATGGAAACGAGGCCTGGCGTACCGCACAACGGAGGAAACGGCCTTGTGTTCGTCCGGCCATGTTCGAAACGGGGTCCTGTTTATCGGGAGGGGCCTGGCGTACAGCAAAACGGAGGAACGGACCTCCTAAGGTCGAAACGGGGGTCCTGTTGATCGAGAGGGGTGTGGCATACCGCAAAACGGACTTGTGTTGGAACGCTACGGTCGAAACGGGGGTCCTGTTGATCGGGAGGGGTGTGGCATACCGCAAAACGGACAAAACGGACTTGCGTT
>NC_041393.1:648338954-648352245 GCF_002162155.2 Triticum dicoccoides
TACTCCACCGGCTACTGTTCAACCACCCCTCCACGGGCACCCCTCCACCGTCTACTGTTCATCCAGCCCTCCACACCATGGGGTCCTGTTCAACCACCCCTCCACGGCCACCACTCCACCGTCTACTGTTCAACCAGCCCTCCACACCACGGGTTCCTGTTCATCCAGAGGCAACGCCGCCGCTCACTGTTCATCCAAACCCCCCCCACCCCCAGGCAACGCTCACTGTCCATCCCTGAGGCAGCATCGATCGGCTTCAGTTAGCAGCAGTAGCGAAGGAATCGCTCCATCGGGTTCAGTTAACAGCCATCGATCGATCGCTCAGGTTCAGTAACGCGTAGCCCGCAGTACAATCGCTCGGGTTCAGTTAGAGCCCAACGCCTCGCTCGGCTTCAGTTAGAGCCAACGCCTCGCACACACACGCGTACGTACGAGAGAAACGCGCATCGCTCCGCCCCCGACCTCCCACCGTGACTGGCAACTCCCCAAAATTTTCCTCCCCCTCGCTTCTACCACGGTTTTTTCCATCATGGATGGCCCAAAGAATGTCATGCAGCTGCGTCTCCGGCCCGCCCAGGACGAAAAGCCCATTTTTTGTCATGATTTTTTGTCATAGAAGTAGGAGCCCACCACATCTATGATGATACCGGGTTTTGTCACAATTATCGTCATAGAAGTGTCATATGTATGACAGGAAAAAAAATCGTTCGGCCGAAAATGTCAGGGATTTGTCTTTTTTTTGTAGTGATACATGATCATGCCTAGATAATCTCATAACTATGCACTTTTCTATCAATTACTCAACAGTAATTTGTTCACCCACCATAATACTTATGCTATCTTGAGAGAAGCCACTAGTGAAACCTATGGCCCCGGGGTCTATCTTTTATCATATAAGTTTCCAATCTAGTTTTATTTGCAATCTTTACTTTCCAAGCTATATCATATAAATACCAAAAATATTTATCTTATTTTATTATCTCTATTAGATCTCACTTTTGCAAGTTACCGTGAAGGGATTGACAACCCCTTTATCTTTTTGGTTGTGAGGTTCTTGTTTGTTTGTGTAGGTACGAGGGACTTTTGAGGAGCCTCCTACTGGATTGATACCTTGGTTCTCAAAAACTGAGGGAAATAATAGTCAAAAAAAACTGAGGGAAATACTTACGCTACTTTGCTGCATCACCCTTTCCTCTTCAAGGGAAAACCAACGCAGTGCTCAAGCGGTAGCAAGAAGGATTTCTAGCGCCGTTGCCGGGGAGGTCTTCGCTTAAGTCAAGACATACCAAGTACCCATCACAAACTCATCTCCCTCGCATTACATTATTTGCCATTTGCCTCTCGTTTTCCTCTACCCCACTTCACCCCTGCCGTTTTATTCGCCCTCTCTTTTCCGCTCGCCTCTCCCTGTCGCTTGCTCCTTGCATTTCCTGCCGTTATGTCTGAAACTGGGGAGATTATCATTGATATGGACAATAATAATAACATGGAAAATTCCGATGCTCCTGTTGAAGAAGCCCCTATTTTACATAGTAAAAAGTTTCGAATCGGTAGTGGTAATATTATTGGAAAAGGGGTTATTCAAGATTTCTTTACTTGTGCCGGTGCTTTACCTTCTATGGGTAGTTCTATTCTTCATAGAACTAGTAGTCTTGCGGATGCTATCACCATGCTTATAGTTGAACTTGAAAGACAGTTTATGCACATGCATCCTTGCATACAAAGGATTTTCCTAGAATTTTCTAATATTGAGCATTCTTCTGTTAAGCGTGCAGCTACTATCTTTTTGGCACATGAGTTTAGATTTATAATAAAAGAAGCCAAAGAAATTTTTGCGCACTATAGGGTGGACGCTGGCCGTCCTCCCATAGAGGCAATCCTCTTCGATCAAGAGGACATAATACGTTTTCAATCATTAGACTACGTTGCTTTTAATGAAAACCTTAGAGAAAAGGTTCATACCAATGTTCTAGTTGATAGAATTTCCAAACTTAATAATGATTTTGCTATTCGAAATAATGAGTTAGGATATTCTCTTGACTATAGGCTCACGAAGTTCTGCCAAAAGAACACTTATAATGATGAATTGGTTGTGCAATATGAAGGGCCAAAGGAGGAACCCTTACCTCCCGAGATTGATCTTGGGGACTTCTGTCCCACTAAATTTAGCCCTTTTGATTACTTTTGTTTGCCTTAAAGAAAACTTGCTGCTGAACCTATGGAATATGAAATGAGTTTTCGTGATCTATCTTATTATTACGGCAATACTTAGACCTATTCTCGCTTTTATGCCTAGCTAGGGGCGTTAAACGATAGCGCTTGTTGGGAGGCAACCCAATTTTATTTTTGTTCCTTGCTTTTTGCTTCTGTTTATAATAAATAAATCATCTAGCCTCTGTTTGGATGTGGTTTTATGTTTTAATTAGTGTTTGTGCCAAGTAGAACCTATAGGATAACCTATGGTGATAGTTAATTTGATTCTGCTGAAAAACAGGAACTTTTGCACACACGAGAATAATTGTAATAAATCACAGAAAAGTAATTTTGCATTGATTCTTTTTGCAGTAGATCAATAGACAAATTTCCCAGAACTTCCTATTTTAGTAGGAATTTAAGAGTTACAGAAGTATTCGAAAGTTACAGATTTCTACAGACTGTTCTGTTTTTGGTGTGTTGTTTGCTTATTTTGATGCATCTATGGCTAGTATCGGGGGGTATGAACCATAGAGAAGCTGGAATACAATAGTTTTAACACCAATATAAATAAAGAATGAGTTCATTACAGTACCTTATGTGGTGGTTTTTCTTTCTTGCACTAACAGAGCTTATGAGATTTTCTGTTGAGTTTTGTGTTGTGAAGTTTTCAAGTTTTGGGTAAAGATTTGCTGGACTATGGAATAAGGAGTGGCAAGATCCCAAGCTTGGGGATGCCCATGGCACCCCAAGATATTCAAGGACAACCAAAAGCCTAAGCTTGGGGATGCCCCGAAAGGCATCCCCTCTTTCGTCTTTGTCTATCGGTAACTTAACTTAGAGCTATATTTTTATTCGCAAGATGATATGTGTTTTGCTTGGAGCGTCTTGTATTATATGATTCTTTGATTTTTAGTTTACCAAAATCATCCTTTCGGTACACACCTTTTGGGAGAGACACACTTGATTTGGAATTTATTAGAATACTCTATGTGCTTCACTTATATCTTTTGAGCTAGATAATTTTGCTCTAGTGCTTCACTTATATCTTTTAGATCATGGCGGTGGTTTAATTTTGTAGAAATTGTTTATCTCTCATGCTTCACTTATATCATTTTGAGAGTATTTTAGAACAGCATGGTATTTGCTATGGTTATAAAATTGGTCCTAGAATGATGGGCATCCAAGTTGGGTATAATAAAAACTATCATAGAAAGTGAATTGGATGCTATGATCAATTTGATGCTTTATAATTGTTTAGAGATATGAGGATGGTGATATTAGACTCGTGCTAGTGGAGTAATTATGAATTTGAGGAATACTTGTGTTGAAGATTGTGATTCCCGTAGCATGCAAGTATGGTGAACCGCTTTGTGATGAAGTTGGAGTATAATTTATTTATTGATTGTCTTCCTTATGAGTGGCGGTCGGGGACGAGAGATGGTCTTTTCCTACCAATCTATTCCCCTAGGAGCATGCGCATAGTACTTTTTTTCAATGACTTCTAGATTTTTGCAATAAGTATATGAGTTCTTTATGACTAATGTTGAGTCCATGGATTGTGCACTCTCACCCTTCCACCATTGCTAGCCTGTCTTGTGCCGCGCAACTTTTGCCAGTACCATACACCTACCATATACCTTCCTCAAAACAGGCAACATACCTACCTATTATGGCATTTCCATAGACATTACGAGATATATTGCCATGCAACTTTCCACTGTTCTGTTTATTATGACATGATCCATCATTGTCATATTGCTTTTGTATGATCATGTAGTTGACATCGTATTTGTGGCCAGGCCACCTTCATAATTCTTTCATACATGTCACTCTTGATTCATTGCATATCCCAGTACACCACCGAGGCATCCACATATAGTCATTAGTTGTTCTAAGTATAGAGTAGTAATTCTTGAGTTGTAAGTAAATAAAAGTGTGATGATCTTTATTATTAGAGCATTGTCCCAAGTGACGAAAGGATGATGGAGACTATGATTCCCCCACAAGTCGGGATGAGACTTCAGACTTTATAAAAATAAAAGAGGCCAAAGAAGCCCAAAAAAAGAGGCCAAAGAAGCCCAAATAAAAAAATAAAAAAATGAGAGAAAAAGAGAGAAGGGACAATGTTACTATCCTTTTACCACACTTGTGCTTCAAAGTAGCACCGATCTTCATGATAGAGAGTCTCCTATGTTGTCACTTTCATATACTAGTGGGAATTTTTCATTATAGAATTTGGCTTGTATATTCCAATGATGGGCTTCTCAAAATGCCCTAGGTCTTCGTGAGCAAGCAAGTTGGATGCACACCCACTTAGTTTCTTTTGTTAAGCTTTCATACACTTTTATACTCCCTCCATTCCTGAATATAGGGTGTATACTTTTTGGCACGGAAATTAAAGAACACACGTGCAGGGAAAATTTCAAAAGTTTTGGGCGAGATTACACCTGACTAATTGACATGAAAAAATAGAGGAGCTTTCCTCATATAAGAAAATGTAATCAAATCGCTAAAAAAAATTATTCAAATGAGTGGTGCGATGCAATACACCTTATATTTCGGGGTTTTTCTCAAAAATCTATACACCTTATATCAAGGAACGGAGGGAGTATCATTTTTGGGACGAACCTACTAACCGGAGGCCCAGCCCAAATTGTTTTTTTTGCCTATTTTGGTGTTTCGAAGAAAGTAATATCAAACAGAGTCCAAACGCAATGAAACCTTCAGGAGCGATCTTTTTGGAATAAACGGAATCCAGGAGACTTGGAGTGGACGTCAAGAAGCAGCCGAGGCGGCCACGAGGCAGAAGGGCGTGCCCTAGGGGGTAGGCGCGCCCCCACCCTCGTGGGTCCCCTGACCTACCTCCTTCTCCTATATATACTCCCGTACCCTGAAAACATCAAGGAGCACCACGAAAAACTATTTCCACTGTCGCAACCTTCTATATCCGCGATCCCATCCTGGAGCCTTTGTCGGCGCTCCGCCGGAGGGGGAATTGACCATGAAGGGCCTCTACATCATCTCCAAGGCTTCTCCGATGAGTTGTGAGTAGTTTACCATAGACCTTCAGGTCCATAATTATTAGCTAGATGGATTCTTCTCTCTCTTTGAATCTAAATACAAAGTTCTCCTCAATCTTCTTGGAGATATATTCGATATAGCTCTTTTTGAAGTGTGTTTGTCGAGATCCGATGAATTGTGGGTTTATGATCAAGTTTATCTATGAGAAATAGTTTAATCTCCTCTGAATTCTTTTATGTGTGATTGGTTCTCTTTGCAAGTCTCTTCGAATTATCAGTTTGGTTTGTCCTACTAGATTGATCTTTCCTTGAATGGAAGAAGTGCTTAGCTTTGAGTTCAAGCTTGCGGTGTCCTTTCCCAGTGAGAGCAGGGGCAGTAAGGCACGTATTGTATTGTTGCCATCGAGGATAAAAAGATGGTGTTTATATCATATTGCTTGAGTTTATCCCTCTACATCATGTCACCTTTATTAATGTGTTACTCTGTTCTTATGAACTTAATATTCTTGATGCAGGTAGGAGTCTGTCGATGTGTGGAGTAATAGTAGTAGATGCAGAATCGTTTCGATCTACTTGTTGCGGACGTGATGCCTATATACATGATCATGCCTAGATAATCTCATAACTATGCACTTTTCTATCAATTTCTCAACAATAATTTGTTCACCCAGTAATACTTATGCTATCTTGAGAGAAGCCACTAGTCAAACCTATGGCCCCCGGGTCTATCTTTTATCATATAAGTTTCCAATCTACTTTTATTTGCAATCTTTACTTTCCAAGCTATATAATAAAAATACCAAAAATATTTATCTTATCTTATTATCTCTATCAGATCTCACTTTTGCAAGTTACCGTGAAGGGATTGACAACCCCTTTATCGCGTAGGTTGCGAGGTTCTTGTTTGTTTGTGTAGGTATGAGGGACTTTTCAGGAGCCTCCTACTGGATTGATACCTTGGTTCTCAAAAACTGAGGGACATACTGACGCTACTTTACTGCATCACCCTTTCCTCTTCAAGGGAAAACCAACATAGTGCTCAAGAGGTAGCTACCTGCTCCGTCTACTTATCTGGACTGGGGGCTTCGCCATCCCTTCATCGACCTACTCTAGAGGCTTCGGCATCGTCAACCGACTAACTTCGTCACATTAGCTGGACCAGGGGCTTGCCTCGGCAAGCCAACCTTTGCCAGCATCGCCATGCCGCCACTCCATCGCTAACCAGGCAATGGGTGTGCGGATCAAGTCCCAATTTTGGGAGTAACCTTTTTCAGATTGCTACAACAGATAAACTAGGTGTTATTAATCCTAGTAATTTTTTCTTGCTTGGGTCTATTTGTCCAAAAAATAATTACTCTGGTTTGTTCCATCATTTGTACACAGGTCTGTCAAATGATGGCCGCATTAATGATGGTTGAGCGATGATTCGGTCTGTTTCCCTTCCGTAGTTCGTCGAACGCCGCATCTTGAGCCCGGACCGCCCTGCAAATTCAGGCTTTATCACGCCTTCACTGCGTCACTCCGACGCCCTGCATCGACTTTGGCTTCGGCGCCAGGCCACATCAATTTAAATAAGTTATTTTTGCGTAAAGCAATTATGCAAGGATTTTATATATATATATATATATATATATATATATATATATATATATATATATATATATGACAAATGTTTCCTACAAGTAGTGGTAGTTACGACCGCTTATGTTTTGTATGTTGTATGTAGTATCTGTCGAAATCGAGAGTATGTACATGTAGTATGTAGTATATAACAATGTTTGGGTAGTATATATACTAATATTTAGGTAGTATGTATCATATTTTGAGTATGCTCTTTTTTACGTACAAATATGTACATATTTCACAAATATAACAAAAACTATGGACTTATATGCAATTTTTTCATGTAACTTGCTTTGAAATATCCTAGATAGAGTATATGAACATATTTAAAATAATAAAATAGTAAAGATAGTACCACATGGTAGTATATGAGATATGTGGGGTAACTATCACCGGGTGGTAGGATGGATTTTTCCTATATATATATAGTGGCACTTTTCTGATCCTGGGATCGGAATAGTTATTTGGATCACAGCGCTCTATATAGGGCCTAACGATGCGTTCCCGAACTCCAAAAATGCAAAAAACAAAACGCGGCCGGCCCATCAGACCCCTCCGACCGGTTTCATCCCCACATCACGAACTTCTCATAGCGCACACGTTCTCAACTCGCCCCAACTCCGCCGCCTCCTCCTGCGCGTTCGCCGGCCGCTGGAGCCGCCGCCTCCACCCACGCGCTCGCCGACAGCCGGAGCAGATTCCTCCTCCCGCGCACTCGCCGGACACCAGAGTCGCCGCCTCCTCCCGGGCGCTCGTTGGACGACGGAGCCACCGCCTCCTCCCGCACGCTCGCCGGCCACCGGGCGCTCCTACACCATCGCCGGTTCCTACAGCCGCTGCCAGGTCCCCAGCCACCGCCTATTTCCTTCCTTCGATGCTCCCCCCACCACCGCTTGCACATCGCCGCCAGGCCCCACGCCATCGCCCTCTGTCACATACTGCATTGAGGCACCATCAGGTTCCCGCGGATCTGAGCGCATGCGAGCGCGTTGCTGCTCCAGGTAGCTCCTCCGTCCACAAGGACGAGGCGGCCACGGCCTCCTCCCTCTTCTTCACTCCTATGGGGAGGTAGGTTTCTATGGCCAGCCGCGTCAGTTCGATGCAGCCATGTCCTGCACCCCTGGCCAGCCGACAATATCCACGCGTCCGGCCACCAATTCAGCCCCATCCCCCGACGTACTTGTCAAAAGCAAAGGATGATGGCGAGATCCTCTCCTCCGACGCTGGCGTTATCGCCGACTGCTATCTATTGTGTCGAGGACATTAGGAGGTCACGGATCTAGCAGATGCTAGCTCGTGGGAAGTGTTGCTGCCTCCTCCCTCTCCTTGTATCCTCCAACGATCCATCAGGGAGGTGTGGTCAATAAAGGACAACGGCACATCTTGCAGCAAAAAACTGCAGCGTTTCTTCAGTTTATTTCCGAAAGGATTTGCGACAGTTCTTCTGTATCATTTCAACCAAATAACTGACAGCAGTTCCATGACTCAACGCCTGGAAGGAACACTTTCGTATGAGCGCCAGTCGCCGATCATCGACCATGTTCCCGGATCGTCCCTGAGGCCACCCCTTCTCTAGTACATAGTCGCCTGCCTGAAGGTGTGCGTGTGCGATGTTGCATGCGGTGAGCGTCGCCGTGTGCTTGTGTGCATATGGTGTGCATGTGTGCTGGCGTGTTGTGTGCTCCGTGTGTATATGCATGTGGTGTGCGTGCATATAACGGATTGGTGTGCATCCATAGGTAGCTTGTGTGATTGCTAGTGCTGCTACTATTGATTTTTTTCCTCTGAATGTACTCGTGTATTTCTTTCTCTGATTTTGCCTATTTGATCAATTGAATAAGGTGTCGATAAATTATACTTTGTGGATGTCTAGCATTAAAACACTTAACCTAATTTTGAAGTAAAAACATTTGAGAAGTTTTTTTGTCATGAAAGTTCAATAGTAATCATATGATGAAGTCAGATGTTTGCTAAAATAGTCGGTTGAGCAGAGCAGTTTGATATTTGTTTAAAAACTCAGTTTTTCGGTTACTAAATAATAATACCAATAAGTTCAATTCAAAATAGCAAAGAAGTTCGATGTTTCTAACAAAACTCCAATTTTCACTTTTCTAAAAAACACACAAAGAAGTTCAAATATAAAAGTTATAGAAATTCGATGTCTATAAAAAACTTATACATTTTCCGTTACTAAAGCGAAGTAGAAAGAATTTCAAAATAATAATAGCCAGAAGTTCATGTACTACAGGTGTGCGTTTTGTATGAAAAAAAGAATGAAAAGGCAAAGGCAAAAAGATTTTTTGCTAGAAGTTCAAGTACTCGGCCCGAGAATTTCAAAAATTCATATGAGAGAGGTTGAACAAAAATACGTGACAGAAGTTCAAGGTGAAAACAACAAGAAGTTTAACTACTGCAAGGAATGCATTTGAGGTGAAAATAAAATATAGAAAAATAAAAGCATAAAAGGTTTGTTGAAAGAAGTTCAAGTGCTCTATACGGGGAATTTAAAAAAATATTGCGAGAGAGGTTCACCTTGTATTTCCATGTTCAAAAACACAAAAAAGAAATTGTATTTTTGTGTTTAAAAATAATTCTCTCAATCCACAAAGAAGTTCAGTTATTATTTGGGAGCAATTTTATTTCAAAAAAAGAAAATATAAAAAATCAAATTATAAAGATAAAGAAATAAAACTAGGAAGTCCATATAAAAAAGATAAAGAAGTTCGATGATTATAGAAAACTCAGATTTTCCTCGTTATTAAATAATGGAAAGAAAAAGTTTAAAAATAAAATAGCAAGAAGTTCAACTTTTAAAAATAAAGCGCTTCAAAATTTCATAAAAAAGATTAGGTAATAAAACCAGGAAGTCCACATTAAAGATATGGAGAAGTTCGATGATTATAGAAAACTCAGATTGTTTTCTCGTTATTAAAGAATGGAAACGAGAAGTTCAAAAATAAAATAACAAGAAGTTCAACTTTTAAAAATAGAGCACTTCAAAATTTATTAAAAAATAAGAAATAAAACAAGGAAGTCTATATTAAAAAGATGGAGAAGTTAGATGATTATAGAAAACTCAGATTTTCCTCGTTATTAAAAATACGGTAGAGTGAAAACAGCAAAAAGTTCAACGTGAAAACAACAGGAAGTTCAATTACTATGCTGAATGAATTCCGGATGAAAAACTTATAAAACCGTTGCGAGTATGAAAAAATGAACAACACGGACAAATTGCCTGTTTACAATAGCTTTCCATCGGTATATCACTTGCTCAATTCCGGTGAGTGGGTGGAGAGCTGCAAGCGAAAAAAGCAATTAAAAAACATAGTGAAGTTCAAGTACACGTGCCGAGAAGTTCAGGTTCTTTACATGATGCATTTTCGAAGAATCAATTTTGGGATAAAGGCAGAACGAATGATCTCGCCATTTTTGCAATTACTTGAAAACAGCTAGGAATCAGAGAAACCCATCAACATGAAAAAGTTTCACATTTTCCATAGCTTTTCAACGTTGTAATATTTGCATAATTTCGATAAAGTTTGCAGAAAATACGGCGAAAATAGATTTTTGGCCATTTTTGAAATTGACTTAAAAACATAAAGAATTGGGAGAAATAATACATACCAAAAAGTTTCACATTTGTTCAAGCTTTCCAACGCCATATCATTTGCTGCATTCGGACGCATGGTTAAAAAATGAGCTCGAAAATACGAACTCGGTAGGACTTATACCATTTTGTAAATTAATCTTAAACTATTCAAAATTAGAAACAAGTATCAACAAGAGAAAGTGGCGCATTTTCATAAGCTTTCCAACGCCATATCATTTGCCTCAATTGGATTAACCATTTAGAAATCACATCCAAAACACGAACTCGGCTGTTCGGTTTGCAAAATTTTACATTTATTCAAATTAGTCTTTAACCATAGTGAATTAGAGAAAACTTTCAATATGTGGAAGTACGGTTTTGCAGCAACTTTCCAACACCATATTATATGCCTTATTCCAATAAACGGTTTAGAAATGCGATCGAAAATATGATTCACTTTTTTGCGTGAAGAAAAAACGGTTTTCAAAACTGCTCTTAAACCGCTTACATTTTGCCAAAAATTTAACTTGGGTCATGAAACTGGTGTCCATACCTTTCCAATGGTATATCGCAAGCCCCATTTGGGCAATGTTGCCAGAAGTTCAACCTAGCACTGGGAGAAGTTCAGGTCGAACAACTCAGGCAGTAAAATTGCAAAAAACACAATTTCATCACAACCAGAGAGAAAAATCCGCCAACTAGTGAGATTCCTATTTAAAATTGGTAATTAGTTGCTAAAAACGTTTCTAAATTAAACTAAAATTGTATAGAACACAACTAACAAGAATAATTCGCGCGGGGAGACACGGTTGCGAAGATAGCCAGAAGGTCGGGTTCGTACAAAGGGAAGTCCAGGCGCGTTACTCATGTAGTTCAGGTTGTGATCAGAATATTATTCTGATCCCGTGATCAGAATAGTGTTTATGTCGGACAGTTAAGTGCACTGCATCATTTCTTTTTGTGGGACATAAATTTCTCGCACAAGTTTTTGTTGTCTTTTTTTACTTTTTGTGAACGAGAGTGGACCGCAACACTCCCGAAAGTGAATCGCAACACTACCCAAAGTGAACCTCATGAGTTTTTGTTGTCCTTTTTTTGTACTTATTAATTTTTTTACGCGCGTTGACCAAGCAAGTGGACCACAGGGACTAACCGAGTGAACCACATCTAATATAGAAGTGGCCTTCATTTTGAGATCTTTTTTGTTTTGTTTTTACCAAATGGACAAAAGAGGAGTTTTATAGCATACAAAATATGCACTCTCCACGACTATATTAGAAGTTTACCAAGTGAACAACATCACTCTTGAAAGTGAACCACAAGATAGAAACTAGTGAAATTCATCTAAAAAGAAGTAAACCTCTTGCGATATTTTTCATTTTCCTAGTTTTACAAAGTGAAGTCAGAAATTTTTTGCACTGAACCACATCAATTTGCGGAAAGCACACTAAATACATCTAGTGAACTCCAACACTTAAAAAAGTGTACTTCAGCTTTATTTCATTTTTAGCCATCGTTTTTTGTTATCTATATTATTTTTTCTAAATATCAGCCTTACCAAGCTCCTTCCCAGTAAAAAAGCCATGCTACCATATGAATTGTGGGAGCAGCCATAGCAGATGGCATCGATGGTGATGAAGTGCACTCTTCTCTCAGGAAGGTTTTTGGCACAAAGCAAATGATGATGAAATGCAATCTTCTCCCGAGGTAGGTTTTGGCACAGAGCAAACTGCATGTCACATGCCACAGAACATTATGTCGTCAACTAAACCACTCAGCTCACTTCATCATCATTTCCTCTTTTTGTGCTTTCGCCATCTCCTGCACAAAAATCGGTGAACTAAACTGCATGAACAGCGGATAGCAAAACTCCAGTGCACTGAAGATTGTTCCATCACGCAATACAAGTGAATGACAGCATAAAGGAAAAGTCTGACTACTTAAATAAATAAAAAAGGACCTGCATCCATGGTCGTGATTACCCTCAAAACACAAAAACACAAAAAGTTCTAGTGAACTGCACACCAACGTTGCCGCCACCGCGAGCTACTGGCTGGCAAGCTGCAAGTCCTCACCGAATAAGATTTTTTTGTCGCCCGAACTGCAAGGCGGCGCCCACCGAACTGCAGTGGTCATTGCTTCTCGCTCGCACTGTATGCACCCATGCTCTGCACTGCACGATCGCACCACCGAACTACGGGGCAGACCGAGGGAAGCAGCACCATGTGAGCACTGGCCGCTGGAACAAAAATTACCTGAGTGCATTGCTTCACACCCACGACCATATTGCAGGAAGAAAACTTGCTAGGGTGGAGCTGTATTCCTGCTATCATCACCAGCGCGCCCACGGATTGCACCGACACGAGCATTGAATGCATCTCATGCCACCGAGCTGCACATCTGCGGTTACCGTACTGAGGGGGTGGGGGTGGGGGAGGAGGACTGCACGGGGGAGCAAGCGAGCAAATGGATCTGTGTTTGACAAGGCCAAAGGAAGGGATTGTGGGGGCGCGTTCCGTAGAGCAACACCACCGGAGGAGGGTAGCGGCACCTGTTCCGCACACCAACTCCACCGGAGGTCAACGAGGCAGCCTGGATCCGTGATCACGCGGCATTGTGGGTTGCGGGCAGCCAAATCTGGCGCGGTAGAGGGTCTATGACGGAGCCGTGAGGGAGATGGCATCAAGGTGCGGCAGCTGAGGTGTGGGGCATGGCGGCGGCTCAAAGGGGAAGGCGACGGTGGTCGGAGGTGGCGCGCCGGTAGGAAGGAAGCTTGGGTCGCTCCAACGCAGCGAGGAAGGAGGCAGGAGGGAGAAGATGGAGTGGATCAGGAAAGGGGATGGGGGTGATGCATGGCAGGGGC
>NC_041393.1:648352663-648362400 GCF_002162155.2 Triticum dicoccoides
CGGGGCTGGGCGGCGTTGCGGGGGTCGGGGCCGCCGAGGCTGGCTGTCGCGAGGCCGGAAGCCATGGCTGTGGGTGGGATGAGGTGGCGTCGTGGGATGGGGCCGTGGGAGGCCCGCCGAGGAAGGTGGAGGTGAGGGGGAATGGGTGAGGCTCTAGTCGCGGTGGGTGTGCCTGCGCGTCGCCGGGGGGATATGTGTGGAACTGGAGGGGGACGGGGGATTTTTTTTCTCCCTTCGTGCAGTTCGGGGTCCTGTGAAGTTGGTTGATTTGTTAGCAGAATAAGCTAGGTGTTAGTAGAATAAGACTCGTAGTGGGTGTTATCATAATAGAACCACCCTATATATATATTATTTTATGGACCGCACTGTTTTACGTGTGCAGGTAATCGATTTTCACTGTGTTATGCGGTCACTTCGGCGTCACCAGCCGACCCGCATTAGACTTCGGCATCCGCCGATCACAGCTTCGCCATGTTAATTGGACCGAGAACTTCATCTCGCCACATCGGACGCAGAGCGTCATTGCTTCATCAAACTGACGTCCACCATGTCGAACAGGTCGACTGGCATGGGGGCTTCATTGTCACCTTGTTAACCAACTCCGCCAGCTTGGCTGGACTGGGGGCTTCGCCTTACCACATCGGTCGAGCCGTGTCACTACTCTGGAGTGCCGAACTCCTTGCTCAGACACCTCGGGCTTGGGGGCTGGGACCTCGTCCATGCCGAGGACTGCGAACCTTGTCGGATCTGTCACAGATCAATGGGCATCTTCCTCCCGCCACAAGCCCGAATTGCGTCATCAACACCGAGCACACTAACCAATTAAGTCGCTTTCATGCTCAAAGAATTTCAGTTTTAAATTTTGTCTAGTTCGACCAAGCCTCATACTTTTCTGGAAAAAAGTTATTTGTGAAAAACTTCCTTATCAAAACTTTGTTTGTGACACACAAATTCAAATACCCCGTTTACTTGGGGGCTTCCTTTATGAAGAATTTCCTCTTGCATATGATTATACTTGTATGGGTTCATTCCTTGTTCGTGTATTACGCCACAATATGCACCATATTGACTTAAGTGTTTTGCAACTGGGTTGCCTTGCTCTTGTGTTTACCCCTATGTTCCCGATTGTTCGGCTAGGGAGTAAAGGGAGCACCTCTGCAATTGTCATGATCGGGTCATCCAAGCATGGACCTCAGACTGGGTGAAGCCGAAAGCTAGCGCTCTTATTGTTTTCAATCATGGTCGGCACACAATGGAACTCATGAGTACAAAAAATCTACTTCACAAGTCTCATAGTAATAATGAGCAACCAAAGAAAGGTATCGGTGGGGGTACTATTTTCTTTGAAGATGCTTCTTACACTTCGTTAGTAATATAGCATAAGTTCTCTGAGCGCGCTTTGTCTGTCATAGCCTTATCACCTGATTGCCTGGTTATCGGAAACACCGTTGATATTCTCGACAGGTGGAGTACATAACACTTTTCGGCCCTTGACCGAGGAGGGAGAAGCCGACTATCAGTTAAGACGCATTTAAAGTTCGGGTGAATACAAATATGATATAAGTACTTCGATACATACAATCATTATACAAAAAATTCTTTTACCCAAGTCACTTGGGGTCTCTTAGATTAGTATGAGTTGTTTTATAGTAAATGTGTTTTCTTCTTGATCGTTGCAAATTCTTTTTCTACCGCTCCTTTTTCGACTCGAGTGTATTGTCAATAGCCAGATAGCCTGTCTTCTCTCTAAAAGCTGCTCGATTTTAGTTCGCTAAACTGGCTTCGGAGAAGTACTTCGCCTTCGGGGTAAGGATCTTGAAGCCATAGGCTGACACGCTTGAAAGTCTTGAGATCGGATGTGTCATGTTAAAGCACGATAGAAGCACAATTTTTTTTTCTTTTTTCTCCAATTATTGGATTGGCACCAAACACTTGATCTAGTTCGGACGTCAAGTTTTTACTGAAGTTTTTTGGTTTTCCAAGCCTATGGCACTTTTAAACTGTTTGTGTGTTTCCAACATAGGTCTTGTAGTGCAACGCCAGACATCTTTAGAGATTCTCCAAAAACATTCTCGGAAATTGCTATATATGCATTGCTTTCGAATTGTTTCTTTGGTCAATAGTTGGGTTGCCGGCTCCTATGTTTGCCTCCTACGTTCTGCTTTGGTCGGCTAGGTGTGGAAAGGGAGAACCACTACGGTTGTGCTTCCAGCTCACATGTTTAAGCACCTATGTGGAGAAAGCCGAAAACTGACTGCCACAATAAGCATAAACTAGTTAGCGATCCGATGAGTGTGTTAATTGACGGGCCGTTCATAACATTGGCCGAAGTGTTTACGACTTGACCTCGGTTGTCGCCGAACTCTACCCAGGGGCTAATAGCTGTCCTCCCAACTTTAAGCTCCTATGACTAAGTGAAAGTTATAAAGCCCGCATATCTGATTGCCTCGTTTTTGCTAACACAACCGCCTTCGGTCACCGAGACGTCGGCTAAGGGTTGTTTGTTATTGCGGAAACACCCTGCATAGCATCTACAAGGGGCTGGAAGCCGACGATGAGCCATTCTCAGGTGATAAACGGTCGTAATGGAGTCAAAATAAGTATATATCACCAGCGTTTGTATTCATTATACAGGCGTTGCCTTCCGTGATTATCGTTATATAAAGCCATAATATGCATCAATTTAACTTAAGATTTTGGCCAAGGTGGGTTGCCTGGCTCCTGTGCTTACCCCTACGTTCCCGATTCTTCGTCTAGGTGGTAAAGGGAGCACCTCTGTGATTGTTACTACCGGGTCATCCGGTTTAGTACCTCAGACTAGGTGAAGCCGAAAGCTAGCCATCTTAAAGGATATAATTAGTCGACTATGATGGAAGTGAAAATTCTGGTTCATCATGGACCACAGAGTTCGGGAACTTTCCCCTATCTAAATACTCAATATTTTTCTCCCGCATTGATCAGAGGTGAGGTTTCATGATCATGCTTAGCATGACAACCCAACGAAAGGAACCGACATCAAGACTATTTTTTTGGAAGATGTTTCTTACATTAAGTACTAATATAACATATCTCTCTGCGTACCTTTGTTTATAAAACCGTATGAACAGATTACCTTGTTTGTCATAAATATTTGCTCTTATAAAGGATTTATAAAGTAGGACAAACACTCCCCGGCTACTCGTCGAGGAAGTGGAAGCCGATGGTCGGTCAACATAGTTTTGTACAATGCGGGTCTGAGCATTAATGATGTAGGGTACTTGGATACATAGAATCATTACACATAATTTGTGGTTTTACTCCGGATATTGATCCTTAATTCGGCCACCCGTGCCCGCATTAATGCTCGAGGGCTACTAGCAGTACATGAATCAACTACTTTCCCATCAGCCACGGCGGACGGAAAAGGCACGGATGGCAGACGGCAAAGGATGTTTGTCGTCCGCCGCGGACGACAAAAGTGGACGGCAACGTACGGGATGGCAAAGAGCTACATTGCCGTCTGCTTCGGGCGGCTGACGGCAAAGGGTCCTTTGCCATCAGCTGCCGACGGCAAAGAATACTGACGGCAATAATTGCGCTGTTACTCCGTTAGGTGGTTAACGGCAAGCCTTTGCCGTCGGCCGCTGATGGCAAACATCGGAAGGTCTTTGCCGTCTGCCGCTGTAGGCAAAGTTTTTTTTCTCTTTGCCGACAGCCACTGTTGGCAAACTGACCAAATAGGTCAGCCTCCCAGGAAGCACAGTTGCCTGCCACGTGGCCTCTTTGCCGTCCGCTACTGATGGCAAAGATACCTTTGCCGTCGGTGGCTGACGGCAAAGAGCCTGCATATTGGCTCTTTTTTTCTGTTTTTTTAAATCCAACAATTTTCACAGCAAATATATATGACATATATAGATATATTTCACAGAGCTATTTAACAGCACATAAGTTTCATCGTACATACATATATAGTTCCATCCACTCATACATAGCAAGTTCCATCAAGATAGCAAAGTTGCACATACATATTACAATGCAAAGTTTCATCAAGACAGCAAGTTCCATCGTAGCAAGCTAGCTTCCGAGAAGTGAATGAAATCTGCAAAATGACAAATAAGAAAGTTAGGAAAAGGTGACTAGAAGAAGAAGACTAGAAGAAGAAGCACGCCATCGTTTGTGAGGTAACTTAGGTGAAATGGATCGTTTATGAGCTAACTTAGGTAAAATACATCATTTTAGAGCTAATGTAGGTAAATTGGATCGTTTATGAGCTAACTAAGCTCATTATGCCGTTTTTACATAAGTAAGGTAAGTACATGTCATTATTGAGCAAACTTAGTTAAGTAAGCATATTATAACTAACTTAGGTCATTTTGGAGGAAACAAAGCTAAGTATAGATCGTTTTAGAGCTAACTTAGGTAAAATGGCTGGTTTTGGAGGTCAGTAAGCTTATTAAGTCATTTTGCAGGAAAAGAAGCTACGTCTAGGTCATTAAGGTAAGCATATTGGATGAAATAAAGCTAAGTCTAGGTCTTTATGCATTTGTTAAGCAAAAAACTAGAGAAACTTATCTTGATCATGGAAGTGTGGGAGCGGGCTGGCTCAGGCCAGTAGCTGGAGAAGGATCGTGTGATGCTTGTGTGGAGTAACGCTGTACCAAAGATCATTTCCAATGTTTCGTTAGCATGATGACACTCAAATGTTAAGACTAGCAAGTAACGTGCATTCAAATTAAACTCACCGTGGTCTCAGGAGCAATCTCTGGATCAATGGCTATGGAGCCACGAGACCTCCCGCCACTAGATATCATCACCTGCTCTGGATTGTAGGGGATCTGGCTCGGGTTAAACTCCTCCCCTTTCCTCACCTTCCCCTTGACTTGCTTGTAAGAGGCAGTGTGGGCCATGGCATACAGGTCGTACCGCTCTGGCACCTTATCCGTCTTATTGCAGCATGCCTGAAAGAGAGAAACAAAGTAAATTAGTAATTAAAGGGCTCAAGCTAGCATGATGAATGAATTGCATTAATAATGAAGCAAACCACATTACCCAATTCCGCCCGAACTGATATAAGGTGGAGCTACCTTGATGGTGTGGCACACCTTCAATTTGGGCACCTTTGTCCTTGGCCCCAGTCGGCTCCCCTTCCATCTTTCAACACCTGCCATGACAAAGAGTAAACGATATTAGTACAACATAAAAAAATTACCGACATGAATAATAATATGTATATCACTTAAGTGTATCATCATGAAGTACAACATAGAAAAATTGAATACCTGACACTACTAATAATCTCGATCAGTATCATCAATAAATGCATAATCATCATCATCACTATAATCAATGATGGGCTCATAGGGTTCAGTGGCATCAACATGTGGAAGGCCACCTTTACGTAATCGGTCAAGCATTGAGAGGTCGTCCATAGCAGTAAATTCCTCTTGTTCCGGCTCTTCTTGTTCCTCCTCTAGGGTGATGTGGGATTCACTGTCGCTGTCTACTTCAATGTTTTGGGGTGAAGTATATTGGTTCTTGAAATGCTTTTTGGAAAGACGTGTCTCTTGGAAGAATTCTCCTTCATATGTGTCTGGGTTAATGTGAGGTTCATAATCCTCTTCCTTTGCAGGAGATAGTCTAGCACGTGGCGGCACTTCATAAACGACATCCCAACCTTTCAAATTTGGATTAGTTTGGCAGGCCCAAGGTAGATAGAATACTTGGGTCGCCTGTTGAGCCATAATATAGACATCAGGAACATCTAAATGGGTGCTTTGGTTGATTTCAACTAGCCCTATATGTTCATGAGTCCTTCTAGTCTCCTTCGGCTGAAACCAATAACATTTGAAGACTACGACATTCGGTGGGTTTTCACCATAGAATAGAAGTTTTTTAATTGCTTCAACTCTCCCATAATACTCAGTACCTCCTTCGCCGACAGCAGATACACAACAATTTGTAGACTTTCGGTCAGCCATAGATAGCTCTTTGCCATAGGTACGAAAAATATACCTGTTGATGTCGTATTTGTCAAATGAACGGACCTTATAGTCAAAACCATTAGCGACTTGTCTCAATTCGGCGTCCATAGACTCTGAATTAGCCTACAAGTTTAATATGAAAGGATTGTTGCATTACGCACAAATTAACAAATGAAATGAAATTGTCTAATAGAATTTACCGTTTGTTTGAACCAAGAGATGAAACCGGGATAGCCGCCTCCTTGCTTTGCGAGAAGCTCATACTCTTCAACGGAATCCTTTTGGATCACCGCTCCATACGAGAATAGGGCGACGTATCGACTGTATGAAATATCCAGGAATAAGAGCAGTTCAAAGGAAATAGAAGTTGCGAAACATTGTATCGAGAACTTACTCGATGTACGGCCGCACTTCTATCAGGTTGTTGAAGATATACAACGAAATGGTCCGCCATTCTTCGTTATCCAAAGATACTGGATTTGAAACACTGGCTGGTGCGAGATTGCCTTTGAATAGGCTGAGGTTGGATCCACCCTTTTTAGGATCGTCAGCATTGTACCGAGGCTTCGGATTATGCAAATGATGATTTTTGGTTTTGTAGTGTGATGTCACGAAGTTTGCCGCCTCCTCAGTGATGAATGCCTCAGCCATAGACGCTTCAATTCTACGTTTATTTTTACATTTTTCTCGAAGCGTCTTCTGCATCCTCTCAGTTGGTTAGCACCAACGATTTTGCACGCCCCCCCCCCCCAATCTTGCCTCAGTCGGGAGATGCAAAATCAAATGCTGCATTGGATTAAAGAAGCCTGGCAGAAAGATCTTCTCTAACTTGTAGATCAACTCTGGCGCCAACTCTTCCATTTCTTCTAGCACGCCAGGCGATAGTTCTTTCGCACAAAGAACACGGAAGAAATAGCTGAGTTCTGCCAGTATTAGCCATTCATCCTCAGGGATGAAACCACGCAACATCACCGACATTACCCGCTCAATCCATATGTGCCAATCATGACTCTTGAGACCAAATATCTTCAATTTAGCAAGACTCGCTCCCCTCTTTAGATTCGCTGCATACCCATCGGGGAACATCAACTGCATTTTCACCCAGAAGATAATTTCCCTCATAGCTGACCTTCCAAGATTGAACCATGCCTTTGGCTTCATCCAGTTCTGCTTTCCTTTCGGTTCTTTCATGTACCAAAAAGTGCCTCGGCAATATTCTTCTCAGTGTGCATCACGCCGATGTTGTGTGGGCAAAGGAGGTCTTTGAAGTAAGGCAGATCCCATAAGCATGTTTTGTGAGTCCAGGCGTGCTCAGAATTATACCCCTTGAAGTACCCTGGACGCTCTGGATCTGGCTCGAGAGCGTTTAACTGATCCAGGGTCTGTTGGCCTGTCAACGCAGGTGGTGTAGAGTTTTTTACATCTCTACCTCGGATGAAGTTCTTCTTGTCTTTCCTGAACTTATGGCGAGGATCCAGGAACTGTCTATGCATGTCGAAGCAAGAAAACTTGCGATCGGCCTGAAGCCAACGAAACTCAAGAGCTCCCTTGCATGTGGGACACGGGAACCTTGCATGCACACACTAGCCAACGAATAGCGCATACGTCGGCAAGTCATGCGTCGAGTACATGTACTAGACACGCATTATGAAGTTTCCTTTGCTATAGGCGTCGTATGTCTTGAACCCATTATCCCAGGCTTCTTGCAATTCGTCCTTAAGCGGCTGCATGTACACATTCATATTTTTCCCCGGATAGTTGGGCCCTAGAATTATCAACGTCAGGAAAATGTTCTTTCTTTGCATAATCTGTCTGGGGGAGATTGAGTGGAAAGACAAATACGGGCCAACAAATGTATTGGGTTGCCGTCATACCAAACAAACTGAACCCATCGGTGCTGATGCCGACTCGAGGATGCCTCGGATCTGCCGCTTTGTCAGCATGTAATTCATCAAACTTTTTCCACGCAACACCATCCGATGTGTGTACCATCATCAGATTACCATCTGCATCTAGTTCGGTTCTTTTGCCTGTTTTGTGCCATGTCATCTGTCTGGCCGTCTCTTCGACCATGAAAAGACGTTGAAGTCTTGGTACGATTGGCATATACCAAAGAACACTAACAGGGGTTTTGGTTTGTGTCTTCTCGCCCATACCGTTGTCTACCACAATATACCTGGAACACTTGCAAATGGGACAATAGTTCAAGTCCGCATAGTCAAGCCTAAATAAGGCACATCCTTTCTCACAGGCATGTATCTTCTCATAGGGCATCTTCAGTGCACGGAGGATTTTGTCCGACTGGTACAGGTTTGCAGGCATTACATGGCTTTGGGTAGAAAGCGTCCAAATACTGTCATAATTGCGTCATAGCATTCTCTGCCCAAGTTGAACTGAGCCTTCAAATCCATTACTTGTGAGATGGCATCCAACTGACAAAGCTCAGCGTGCTCGTGGAGCGGACGTTTTGAAGACTCCAACATTTCATTGAAGGCCTTTGCAGATTCCTCCATCTCCTCGTCTGAATCCCGAGCATCATCATAGTCTTGCACCATGTTTTCCATCCTGGTACCATGCTCGTCGGTGCGATGATGATCCACCTCAGCTCGGTCACGTTGGGCAGACTCACCATGAAATGTCCACACCGTATAATCGGGCGTAAAACCATTCTTTTGCAGGTGTTTACCCATTTCAGCCTCTGTCCTCTTTTCCCAATTGCCGCATCGGAAACAGGGGCACCAAGTTTTCCTCTGGCCATTTGCAAATGCGGCTTGCACAAACCCCTTGGTTTTTGTGAACCATTCAGCGCTCCATTTGTTCTGAACAGTGTGACCGGTATACATCCACGCACGATCACTCATCTTGACTATTAGAGCTACTGGACACACAACAATTATATATATATAATTCACCATGTATATTTTCATCAGTTGATCTACTTTGTCAATTTTATTACGTCCATGCAACCTACACTCTAATAGGTAATGATAGGTCCTAATCCCACCCAAGTATGTGTAGATTGGGTTCATTTTCCAAAGCTATGCTCCGGATCCGACGCAAAATTTTGGCAGCACCTCCCCGCTGTTCTCCTGATACACGTCTCTGCAATAAACAGAGAGGATGTGTACACGGAGAACAACAGGGGAGGCACTGACGAAATTTATGCGTCGGATCTGGAGCAAAGCATATGGGAAAATGAACCCAATCTACACATACTCAGGCTGTCCATGGATAGTGTTGGACAATTCGAAAGAATCAAGGTTATAAATATGCAAATGCATGCATATTTATAACTATGACGCTTTCGAACTGGAGACACATATTGGTTACGCATACTGATGATTCAAGGCACATATATATCTAGCTACCAAATTTCATGTCATTTGTGCAAATAATTAATGGGGGAGAAGGACATGTCATTTGTGCTCACCCACGAATGAAGGGGCAGAGCTCGTCAAACGCACGACGAGGTCGTCGAACACCAAACCTCGCAGCGATGAAACAACTGCACATTTAAATCTACCCGATCAACAGTTATATATGATGTTTTTCATAACAAAATCGAAAAATATATGACCTAACTAATAATTCACAAATATATAACCCCGTCGGCCTCTGGAAGGCCAAAGAGCACCTTTTCGGGAGGTTTAGGGGGTCGGGGTGTCATGTCGGTGTCGGGGTGCTGTTTCGGGGTCAGGGTGTCGTGTCGGGGTCGGGGTGTGGTGTCGTGGTCTGTGTGTCGGGGTGTGGTGTCGGGGTCGGGGTGTCGAGGTCAGG
>NC_041393.1:648363210-648368181 GCF_002162155.2 Triticum dicoccoides
GGGTGGCGAGGGCGGGGGCGGCGCCGGGCGGCGGGAGCGGGGGCGACCGGGGTGGGGGCGGAGGAGGTCGAGGGAGAGAGATGAGTAACGGGCGGGGGAGGGGGCTCGGCCGTTAGTTAGGTTAGTTAGGGTAGCCTTTGCCGTCCGCCCTCCTTTTCCGTCCGCTTTTGTTCATATTTGTCGTCTGCGGCAGACGGCAAAGCGGGGGGACGTTAAGTATTTTTTAACCAGCTCCTCAGTGGGGCCCCCCTCCCTCTTTGCCGTCAGCTAGCGGACGGCAAAGATTCTTTGCCGTCTGCTAGCGGACGACAAAGAACAGGCTGATGGCAAAGGCTTTCTTTGCCATCAGCTAGTTCTTTGCCGTCTGCTTTCGGGTAGCTGATGGCAAAGAGCTTCTTTGCCGTCTGCTAGCTGACGGCAAAGAGCTGGCAGATGGCAAAGTAGCTGATTCCAGTAGTGTAGGCTTCGCGCTCATTATTTATAAATATTAAAGGGGCACATCGAACCCCTATCTGGTGTTGCCACCCAACCAGTGTCTCGGGGGCTACTGCATTGCTTATTCAATGCAGAGAATTCAAAGTGCTCAGTGTTCGGCATGAGCGAACTATGGGCAAACACGGAAAACAATAGGTACCAACTGGGACTTATCAGGCATCAATCTAATATATCACGATGACTTCTCACAACCCTCTCTCAAGGGCCTGTCCGCCGATCATTATTTCTAATATATTACACTGCGTTTCTGTTCCTGCGTATGCTGCCGAGCTAGGAGTTGATCCTCAGGCCGATTTTGCAAATCGACCTGAGTCTCAGGGGCTACTAGGATCAGCAGTTTTATGTTTTCCTTCAAGTGCATCTCGGGTAGACTGACACACACCTTGAGGGCTACTGGATATACATATACTCACTATATATCTCTGCCACTGTTCAAGAATTCATCCGATTAATTAGTTAACGGGCCAGTTAATCGCTACTCGTAGGATGACCGAATCGAATAACACCTATTCATCGTGTTAACTTGAAACACCGATTAATTGGTTGTTTACACCGTTTAATTGGTTGTTAGGCCGATTAATCGCTGCTGACCGATTAACTTGTGGCCAAACAAAGCCCAAAATATTTCCCCGCAACCCCTCCCATCCTCCTCTCGCTCCTGAATAGCTACGGTTTGACCGAACAATAGCATATCTTGGTATATTATGTAGCTGAGAGCATGAGAGTATGGTATAATACATAAAAAAACTAGATATATGTTGGCAATTCCTATTTAATCTACCGATTAATGGTCGACCGATTAATCCAGTTAATAGGCCAATTCACCAATTAGTCACTAATCCCAAGCGAACCGAGCAGCTACCAGTGACCGATTTCCTGAACAATGATCTCTGCAGAGAATAAATTGCACCGATCAAAAATATTCACAAAAATCAGCCCGCGGTTGGGGTGGGTGGTGCAACACCTCGGAAGCGGTTCGGCATAAAGCTCGGGCGCCAGTGGCTGGCTCCTTAGAAGGCATTTCCAGCATTAAGATCAGCTAAACTCATTCAACCTTTTTGAATCAACGTGATCTATGACACCTCGGATACAGTCCGACGTTGGAGCTCGGATACAATCCAGCATTGGTGCTCGGCTGCAAAAGATATCTCGAATGCAGTCTAGCGTTGGAGCTCGGATGCAAGAGGACACCGCCGCACAGGAACAACTTCAAACCCAAGGTGGGGCGTAAAAAATAATAATAAGGCATTGATAAGGGCCAAGAACTTAAAGGGGCTCCTCGGATACCAGACGTGTAAACTGTTCGGATTTACTTCGGCGATCCTCAAGATCAAAGATGAGTAGATTTGTTGAACGGATTTTCAAGACCGGCGACCGAAGATGAAGAACAGTTTGGAAGGATTGAGGAGTGTCCCCAACTTGAAGACCGGTTCAGGGGGCTATTGACGGTGTCCTGGACTAGAGGGTACTCACCACATCATCTCCCGACCAGGTGGATCGGGCCGAGGACCCCCATGGCAGTTCACTCATGGGCCACTTCGGGCAGCCCATGCCGCACACAAGGAGTATTCCCCAAGACTTGGTGTTCAAGACAAGGACTCCTCTTCACCAACGTATTCGTCTAGGACTCTTGTTATCCTAGGCCTGTGGTACATTATATAAGCCGAGGCCGGGCTAGTCGATCGGGACAATGCTAGATCATTATGACATTAATCATCATACCCCTAGGGTTTAGACCACAACATATGATCTCGGAGTAGATCAACTCTTGTAATCTCTATATTCATCAAGATCAATCAAGCAAGAAGTAGGGTATTACCTGCATTAAGAGGGCCCGAACCTGGGTAAACTTCATGTCCCCTGTCTCTTGTTACCCATTGATCCATGACACACAGCTCAGGAACCCCTACCCGAGATCTGTCGGTTTGGACACCGACAATGGTGCTTTCACTACTAGGAAAAGGGCTATAGATTAAATGGACACAAATGGCGCACGAGACATGTGGTGCGCCACTTCTATATACTAACGGCTCACCATGTGTTGGTCCACCATTAGTAACAATTTTTTTTAAAAACTAGTAATGGCGCACCAGGGGATAGTGCGCCATTACTAGTTAAACTAGTAATGGCGCACCACATCCACGGTGCGCCATTAGTAAAAAAAATCATATTTTCAAAAAAAAATTCAAAACTAGTAATGGCGCACCAGGGTATCATGCGCCATTACTAGCACTAGTACAGAACCGGCCTTTAGTGCCGGTTCGTGACGGGCTTTAGTGCCGGTTCTCCAAGCGACACTAAATAGTGGGGACTAAAGGTCCCCTCCCTTTAGTACCGGTTCGTCACGAACCAGCACTAAAGTGCCACCACATGGCACGAGCCAGGCCCATTTGCGTGTAGGGCATTAGTATCGGTTGGTAACACCAACCGGTAGTAAATGTTTGGGTGTTTTTTTTAATTTTCTCTTTAATTTTGTGTTTTCAATTTAATTTAGTGATTGTTTTACATTATAATGAGTTGTTAAATCATTAGGTGAAAGTACCGCGGATTAGTTTTGACTGGATGGATATATCTCTAGCTAGCTAGCTAGCTAGCAAAGTGATCAAGTATATGCCATATCCATATATATTATACTTGATCAACTACAGTGATCTGCGGTTTCTTTCATTAAATGATATAATAATTAACTAGCTGATCACCACCAGCACTAGCTACTAGCTTAAAGAAGAAACATTCACTTGTACCAGAAGCAAAAATATCATCGAGTTCAACATGATTGTCATGATATTATAAGCGTTCATATATAACACCACAAAAGCAAATCACTTAAGTTCAGAACGAAGAACACGGACATGAAAGGAAAAGTACTAATTAAGAGCAGCATGAAACTAGCTAAATCACTCCTGCTAGCTACTCTCTCTCTGGTAAAATAGCATCGAACATGTATAACTCTCCTGATTGATCATACTGGAGCATGCCGATGACACTGTCTCCTAATCGTGGGCTGCGCTTCTCATTGCTGCCCCCTAGTACTTCTCTGCGATCATTAACAATTTTCCTCCAATATTTCACTATTAAGCATTCATCGCTTCTAGAAATCCTGAATGCATTCATGTGCAATGCAGGATATCTTGGCCGTAAGCTAACAATTGACATCTGACCTTTAGTCTCGATCCCCTGAGGCACAACTGTCATCTGGAGTCCCTGTTGAAGAACATCGTATAATACTTAATTAATATACTTAGGAATGAAAGTTTAGCAAAAAAATTATGTATGAAAATATGCACTGAGGACAAATAGTAAATATCTTACCATCATTCCTAAATAGATGTGACCGTAGTTCAATACCATCACTATTGGTCACATGTTTTGAGTACTAACATTTCTAAGTGCAGGAAGAAAAATTGTCTTGACAGTATGAAGATCCTCAAGCCATGAAACATAATGACTTATCTCCTCGCAGTTTAGTTCAGCTCCGGGACAGTAGTAGGTCCTATCTACCAAGCGCCGGACATGTTTGGTTGAATGGAGATAAGCTGTCAATAGAAATTAGTTGTCAGTTATTTTTGAATAAGCAATACAAAAGACAAAAATATAGTTGAGAAGAACTCACATAATGGTAGAACTGGAGGCGTCTGCACATCGACCCATATGTCTCTATTACCTTCAATATCATCTTCCGGACGAATATCAAAGGTGATAACCATACCAGGCTCAAATGCATAAGCCTTGAATAGTGCTTGTCAAGTTTTGCATTCAAAATAGGTGTACGTGTGTGCATTGTATACTTTGACGTTGAAAGTATAACCATCATGCTCAGTTTTCAGGTAAGCTCTCTTTGCCTCCATAGTTTCCATATCTTTGAAACATATGTTATCCAAGACAAAAATTCTTGCATGGCAGGGGATGCGCTAGTAGAATAGTGAAAATTAAAAATTATAAGTCAGGAAAATGAAGCATATATAAGTCATGCTTAATTACAAAAACAGACTTGTCGTTGTGACTTACTGTATCGAATTCAAAAGTCTCATCCAGCTTGATGCTGCATCGCCTACCATCAGCAAGGAAATTTCTGTCGCACTGGCCGCGCTGGTCTTCACAGTATTCACACATAATCAAAAAAATTTCGTCGTCAGACGACATTTCCTATGTTCATATATTAGGCGAAACATTAAATACTTACTAATTCAATTAAATCAACTACTTCTATTAATTCAACTAAGCATTTACTAAAAATAAACTAGTTATATTAATTCAACTAGTTCAACTAAGCATTTACTAAAAATAAACTAGTTATATTAATTCAATTAGTTCAACTAAGCATTTACTAAAAATAAACAAGTTCTATATATTAATTCAACTAGTTCAACTAAACATTTACTAAAAATAAACTAGTTCTATATATTAATTCAACTAGTTCAACTAAACATTTACTAAAAATAAACTAGTTATATTAATTCAATTAGTTCAACTAAG
>NC_041393.1:648369441-648384828 GCF_002162155.2 Triticum dicoccoides
GCGACGACAACGACGGGCGGCGGGGGCGGCGAGGGCGACGGCACGGCGGCGCGGCGGCATCGGCATCGTCGAGATCGAGACTCGCGCGCGCGAGAAGTGGAACGAACTGGCGACGATAACTAAATTTTCGTAACTGCCATATATATAGGATGGGCCGTTAGTACCGGTTGGTGGCTCCAACTGGTACTAAAGGCCAAATTTTGGCCAGCCCAAGCGGCGGGAAACACGGGCCTTTAGTACCGATTGGTGGCTCCAACCGGTACTAAAGGGCAACACATTAGTACCGGTTGGAGCCACCAACCGATACTAATGGCCGTGCGCTGCCACCCGCGGTGCGCTATGTTTAGTCCCACCTCGCCGAGCGAAGGGCAGCCGCACTGGTTTATAAACTCAGCCGCGGCTGCCTTTTCGAACTCCTCTGTATAGCTGGATTCTGGGCCTAACTAGGGCGCGCTGCCCTGTGAGCCTGCTGGCCCTTCTGGGCCTGAATTTGCACACCCTAGGTCTGGCAGGCCCACCGGGCAGCGCCTCAACATTTTTTTATAAATTTTTTTCTTTTCTGCATTATTTATTTTCTTCTATTTATTTTTGAGTAATTTTTATACAGTTATTTCTTTTCTGCTTTATTTTTTTCTTCTATTTATTTCTGAGTAGTTTTTTTGCTGTATTTAGTTTATTTGTGAATATTTTTGCTTTATATATATTTTTTTCTTTTCTGCATTATTTATTTTCTTCTATTTATTTTCGAGTAATTTTTTTATATAGTTATTTCTTTTCTGCTTTATTTTTTCTTCTATTTATTTCTGAGTAGTTTTTTTGCTGTATTTAGTTTTTTTGTGAATATTTTTGCTTTATATAAATTTTTTTCTTTTCTGCATTATTTATTTTCTTCTATTTATTTTTTATTAATTTTTTTATATAGTGTCACACCCTAGCTAGTCATGCATTAGAGTGTTGCATCATGTTTACTCTTTCATCAGAAACTTGAAATGGGGATGACAGAACCCCCAGTCCCCTCTGAAACCAACTAGGGTTACTAAGATAATTTTCAATGAACCTGAAATGCCCTTCTAAAATGCCCATCATTTTTGTCTTGGTTCAGAACCTCTGCCAAAAGTGGTGCACATTTTCCTAGGCCATCCTAGGGTTTTTGAATTAAATCATAAATATTTGAATTTGGGCATTTAAAATTATATAAAATATTTAAATGCTCAAATATCTCCAAACTAAAATGTTTCATGTTGGAAATAATCCAACTATGGACCAGGAGTAATTTGGTGATTTTTGAAGTTGCCTAGGTATTTTATTAAATTCAACAAAGTTGCAGATATATTAAATAAAAACAGAAACAGAAAAAAGGGGAAAACTTACCTGGCGCCACCGCAGGCCCACCAGCCAGCCCACCTGGCCGGCCCAGCCCGGCCACCGCTCCAGCGAGCTGCTTGGCTTGCCAGGCAGGCAGCCAAGGTGCTCGGCGGCGGCACCGCAGCTCGCCACGCAGCTGCACGCCGCCCTGCCTCCCCCTCTCGCCGCCCTGATGGCCTGGACGAGCTCCACGTCGCGCCCCGACCCTCCTGGACACCTCCATTCGCCCCCAGTTCCTCTCCCTCGCGCTCCCACGCCATGGCCGACGCCAGCGTCGCCGCACCTCCGCCGTAGCCGTGCTCCCCTTCGTCTCCACGCCGCGCCACCGTGTCCAGAAGCTCCGCCGTCCTCCACTTCTTCGAGCTAGTCGAGCCCCGAGCGCTCGCGTGCCCCGAAGCCGCCGCACCAACCTCGCCCGAACCGCCATCGCCGGAGATCCCCTTCGCCGTCGCCGCCGCAGCAGCTCGTCCCCGACCACGCCGTCCTCCCCATCAAGACCGCAGTGAGCTGGGCTAACTTCCCCTTCCTCTCTTTCTCTCTCTCGTGCACCACAGCGAGCACACCAAGCTCACCCGCACGCGCCGTCGCGGACCTCGTCGCCGACGTGCTTCCGGCCACACTCCGGCCACAAGATGGTGTCCATCTTACTCACCGAGTCCCACAACACCTAGCTAGCCACTCCACGAGCCTCACCGAGCCCTCTAGCGCCAAGTTCATCTTCGACCGAACCCCGGTGGCCGCCAAAGTCGTCGCCGGCGCCAACTCCGGCCACCCCGACCCCAACGGACTCCGCCAAGAGCTGCGGTTTGTCCTCAGCTCCACTACGGTGGTCTCCGCGGCCCATTTGGTGGCCGAAATGGCCAAAACCACTCCCGCCGCCGCGTCGGGCTCGCCGGCGGCTAAACGCCGGCGTCGCTGGCTTTGACTTTGACCACGGGTGGGCCCTGGTTGACTCCCCTGAGTCAATGACAGGTGGGGCCCAGCCCTGTTAATTATACAGGATTAGTTTTAATTAAATCTTAATTAAAATATCCACCCTGACATGCGGGACCCACTGTCAGGTTTGACCCAGACCTGTTCCGTTGACCTGCTGACGTCACACTGACGTCAGGCTGACGCAGTAATTGATTTTCTGGATTTAATTTAAATCAGGAAATTCCAGAATATTATTTAAACTTCAAAAATTCATAACTTTTATTCTGTAACTCCAAATTGGACAAATTATATATGAAAAATGATCAGAAAAATCCAATCTATCCATCTGTACTATTTTCATGCATGATCAAACAAGTTAAATTGATGTTTTAAGCAGAACAAGGAAAAGCACTTTAAAAGGCCATATTTGAATTTGAAATTTGAATCCTTGATTCAAATTTGCTCAAACCCTTCTGGTTTTAGTTGCATTAGCCCAACACACTCATATTGCCATGTTTCATGCATGCATCATATTGTTGCACATTGTTTGGTGATGGTTGTGTATCGGTGTCCTTTGCGACAGGTTCTGCCCCCGAGGAGTACCGTGATTACCCTAACGAAGAACCGTATCAGTGCATCGAACCATCAGGCAAGCAACCAACCATTTGATCATATCGATACAATCCCATGTTCTCGCTCCTGCTCTCTTTTACTGCATTAAGACAACGCGTTTCAAACTGCTGTGTGCTACGGTAGTTGAACCCATTTCCTCTGCATGACCTGTCATTGCCACAGTAACTAGATGAAACCCACTAGCATGTGTAGGAGTTGTTTGAGCCATATGTATGTGTTGTTCCTACCTTGCTTTGCCTGCTATGCTTAGAGTCGTGTCAGGTCTGGTTCATCTAGGTGATGGGCTAGAGTGAAATGTTTATGTCGGTAATGAGAGTGGTGTGGTGAACACGATTTGGTAAAGGTATCGATGAGAGGCCATGTAGGAGTACATGGTGGGTTGTTTCATTGAAGCCGACCTTAAGCACTGAGATCTGTATGTGTGATTTAAGAATCAGCTACTACCATGCATTGGGCCCGAAACCAATGGACCCTCTCGGCTTCTTATTCACCCTAGTTCTCCGTCCAGGAGTTGCAAGTAGTTTCTGGTGTTTGTAGCCTACTGGAGGCCGTGGACAGCACTGACCGTAGGGGTGGGCTGTGATGCGGTAGGTACGTGGCCGGGTGTACCGAATACCCGTTAGGTATCTCGGGAACCCTGTTCACATCGTTCGGGGCCGTATGGGAAACCTCGGCCGGACTCCCTGCGGATGGAACCTGAATAGGCGATAAACCTGGACTAGAGGCTTAAGTGTTTAGGTAGGTCGTGGTCTACACCCACGTCGGTTTTCGCTTGAAGTCTGCCGAGCACATGTCGTGTGCAGACGCTAAGTGGTGGAAACATGTATGAAGAAGTACACCCCTGCAGGGTTATCATAATCTATTCGAATAGCCGCGTCCGCGGTAAAGGACTACTTGGTTGCCTATACAGTTCATAGACAAGTAAATGGAAACTACTAAAAGCCTCAAGATAAGTGTGAGTGCCGAGGTTGGCTCTTCCGTAGGAAGACGGAGGTGGATCCTCGGTAGTGTATTGAATTGGTGAGTAGTGGACTCGTGTGCGCAAAACCATTTCAAGTTGGAGTATCGTAGGATAGTCTAGCCAAGAGTCAAAGCTGGCTTGCTGCAATAACTCCACCAACCCTTCTTGATAATATGCATGTATGTAGGATCTGATGTAAGTCTTGCTGAGTACCTTTGTACTCATGTTGCTATAATTTACATTTTTACAGAAGACGCTGCAACCCCTTCCGATGGGTTCTATGTAGACGTTGACATCAACGAGTAGGCTAAAGACCCAGGTGGTGACCCTGAGCTTGTGAAGGACCACGTAGTATAGCTAGGCTTTCCAAGCCTCTTATATTTTACTAGTTGTCTGTACTCAGACAAGTTACTTCCGCTGCTGGTTTGTATGACTGTATGACTTGTATGTTGGGTCGTGAGACCCGTACCTTTGTGTATGTTATATATGGCTCCCTGAGCCTTAAATAAAGTACTTGTGTCGTAGAGTCATGTTGTGATGCTTCGTTGTATTTGCACATATCGAGCATATTGTGTGTATGACTGAAATGCTTGGTATGTGTGGGATCTGACCATCTAGTTGTTTATCTTTAGTAGCCTCTCTTACCGGGAAATGTCTCCTAGTGTTACCGCTGAGCCATGGTAGCTTGCTACTGCTCTGGAACACTTAGGCTGGCCGGCATGTGTCCTTCTTCGTTCCTGTGTCTGTCCCTTCGGGGAAATGTCACGCTTTGAGTACCGGAGTCCTGTTAGCCCGCTACAGCCCGGTTTACCGGAGTCCTGCTAGCCCAGTGCTACAGCCCGGACCCACTTGCTGATGACCGACACGTTCGAAGCTGGGTCATGGATGCCTGTTCTTGTAAGTCTGTGCCACTTTGGGTTTACGACTAGTCATGTCAGCCTGGGCTCTTTATCATATGGATGCTAGCGACACTATCATATACGTGAGCCAAAAGGCGCAAACGGTCCCGGGCAAAGGTAAGGCGACACCCGTGGGGATACCGTGCGTGAGGCCGCAAAGTGATATGAGGTGTTACCGGCTAGATCGATGTGACATCAAGTCGGGGTCCTGACAGCGTTGGCATCAGAGCCGGACTGCCTGTAGGTTCTCCAAGCCAAACTGGTCGATGTTGAGTCTAGAAATTCTTTAGTTATATGTAGGGGAATTGTTTGTGGGTTGGAATGTAAGGCTCTTTTTACTCCTTTAGCTTATGACATTCTGATCTGAGTCAGTCCATTCTTCCACCGGGGGTTAAGGAATTAGGACCTATTCTCTCTTTCAGGATCACGTGTTACTAATCAGTAGTACCTTATAAGTTTGATGGATACAAGCCTAGTTCAGTTCTACTACCACATTATGTTGTTAGAATGGATTCAGAACTTTGATATGATGATGATTGAGTGTGTACGAAATCCTTTGTCAAATGTCTCAAAATCCTTCTTGAGCATTTACAGCTGTTATGCTGCCGAAATCTTGCTAGAAATTCTAATGCCTTTGCATTATGATTGTGCTTTCAGATGGCCACTCGCGACCTCAATCAAGTGGTTCGCCTGACTCGATGCCTAGATGTACCCGGCCATACTGCCAAGTTGGTCAGGGTAATGACTGAGGCTGGATACCGCTGGTATCCTGAGTACACGGTCGAAGAGCAATTCCGAGACTTTAATCAAAGCCAGTATCTCTGCACTGTCAGGATATTTCCATCTTATCCTGGATCCACCGAGCCTCTTCACTGCTCCTATGGACTCGGGGTTACTATTGAGATGGCTGTGCAGGACGCCGCCTACTCTATGATGACCATTATGCGAGTCAGATCTGGTTTATTTCGGGACTCTGATTTCCGGTATATGCCAGGATCACTTCCGGGAGCACAAGGGTATCTCCAGGCTATCTATGCTGACCCCACTCAGGAGGATTCACGGACTCGCACCACTGCTGAGATGCTCGAGGATAAGGACCGTGAAAATCGGGCCTTGAGGTTAGAGCTCTTCAATACCCGTGCTGACCACTGGGCCACCTTGACTCGGTTCGCACCGGCGGTGCAAGCTGGATATTCAGACATGCGCGATCTCTATCCTGTGAGATCTGCTCTGCCAGACGTGATGGTTTGGCGTGATGTAGGAGGCATCACCCCACCTCGCGGTCCCCGCAGGCCACCGTCTGTTGGTCCAAGGCCTCATCCTAGCCCCTATGGTCCACAAACTCCGCAAGATCGTCTGTTTCCGGATGATCATGTTGAGCTTCCAGGCTATGGAGGTGACTTCTACGAGGACTACTACGGATCGGTCTGAGTTAGTGATAGTATCACTAGTTCGCACTAGCTGTGTCGTCTATCGTCCTGCGTGACTCGTGGGATATGACCTAGTTTGTACTCTTTCCGGAGGTGTAGAAAAATAATGTATAGGAGCTTGGGATGCCTCCGATGAGATGTAATCCTCTTTTCACCGTAATAGTACTTTGTTTGGTCTTGTACTAAACCCTGTATGGGTGTATGGCGATGGAATAAAAGAAGCAGTTTCTGTATCTACCATGTCATACGGATGATCATCTTGCATTCCGAGTTATTCCTTACATTCTGTATCCTATGTCGGAATTTTATCATTCTGACTAAATCATTGTCTTGTTTGCCTAGGATGGTCAACACGCGCGCTAACCCTGCTTCTCAAGAGCAGGCCGAAGGCAGTGAAGGCAGGAATGAAAATCTGCCTCATCCTCCTTCACTAGCCGAGGTTATGATGGAAGCTGAGAGAAACAAGCGGGAGACCAACCATTTGTTGGAGCGTATTGAACAGAATACAGCACACCATCAGAGGGCTAACGTGGTGTCACTCAGTGATTTTATTAAATTGCATCCACCCACGTTCCACCACTCCGTCGAGCCTCTCGACGCTGATGACTGGCTTCGCAGTATCTCTCACAAACTGCGTTCCGCGCTGGTAGCGGAGGCTGACAAGGTCACCTTTGCTGCATATCATCTTGAAGGCCCCGCTAGTCTATGGTGGGAGAATTATGGAGCTATGCGCCCAGCGGGCCATGTCACTACTTGGGCTGAATTCAGCGAGGCTTTCCGTGAACATCACATTCCGGAGGGTCTCATGGACCGTAAACGTGAAGAATTTTGCAGTTTCACCCAAGGCCGACTTTCTGTGGATGTTTACAGCAGGGAGTTTGGTAATCTCGCACGATATGCAACCGAGGAAGTTTCTACTGACGCCAAGAAGCAAGCAAGGTTCCGTAAGGGCCTTAGTCCTGATCTTCGCCGTGACCTCCGTCTGCATGAGTGCACATCTTTTCAGAAACTTGTCAACAAAGCCATCAGTGCTGAAACTGGTCAGACTGACTATGACGCAACACGCAAGCATGGCCGTGACATGGGTTCCTCATCCGGTGCTGGTCCTCAGAAGCACCGCGTGTGGGTACCCAACACCGCCCTGCCACCCAGGTTCACACCGAGGCCATCCTTCCAGGCGCCTCGCCCCGTTCAACAGTCTGCTCCAGCCAAGCCCTATGGGGGTCCAACTAACAATGCTCCTCCACGTACCAGTTCCGTGACTTGTTTCAAGTGTGGGGAATCTGGTCACTATATGCGTGAGTGTCCCCAGACCAACCCCAACCAGTCTGCTAAAGCCGTTGGCCGTGGCAAGCCGACAGGAAAAATATTCCACGCCAAGCCGGCCACCGCTTCACGTGGCCATGTCAACTGTATCTCTGACGAAGAAGCTCAAGAGGATCCCAACGTCGTTCTCGGTATGCTTCTTGTTAATTACCACCCGGCATCTGTTCTTTTCGATACAGGAGCCTCTCATTCTTTTATATCGGAAAACTATGCTCGCTTGCATAACGTCGCATTCGGTGATATGCCAACCTCTATGGTAATTCAAACTCCGGGATCCAAGTGGCAAACTTCTAGAGTAAGCCATGGAAATGAAATCCAAGTCGACAGACTTGTTTTCCTCGCGTCTTTGATAGCCCTTAAATCTTCAGACATTAATATCATTTTGGGTATGGACTGGATGTCAGCTCATCAAGCCAAAATTGATTGCTTCTCTAGGACTGTTCAACTCACCCATCCTTCGGGGAAGATAGTCAATGTCTTGACCCGAATAGCCAAGCGACAATTATATTCTCTTAACGCCAGCCCTTTGCCAGACCTTGAGGACGTTCCGGTAGTCCGTGACTTCCCGGATGTCTTTCCAGAGGAATTGCCAGGTGTTCCACCTGACAGGGATGTTGAGTTCGTAATAGACCTCATTCCAGGAACCGTTCCGATTGCTAGAAGACCTTATAAGATGGCACCCTTAGAACTAGCCGAGCTTAAGAAACAACTCGATGAGTCCTTGAAAAAGGGTTTCATCCGACCTAGCTCCTCTCCGTGGGCTTGCCCCGTCCTATTCGTCAAGAAGAAGGATGGTACGGACCGGATGGTTGTAGATTACCGACCTGTCAATTTGGTCACAATCAAGAACAAATATCCGCTTCCCAGGATCAACGACCTGTATGATCAGCTCGCTGGATCCTCAGTCTTCTCCAAGATGGATTTGAGGTTGGGCTACCATCAAATCAAAATCAGAAACGGGGACATTCCTAAAACGGCCTTTGTTACTCGTTATGGCCAATACGAGTACACCGTCATGTCCTTCGGTTTAACCAACGCTCCAGCCACCTTTTCTCGGTTAATGAACTCAATCTTCATGGAGTATTTGGATAAATTCGTCGTGGTTTACCTCGTTGATATACTCATCTACTCCAAGAACGAGGAAGAACATGCCGAACATCTAAGGCTAGTGTTGCAGAAACTTCGAGAGCATCGCCTTTATGCCAAATTTTCTAAATGTGAATTCTGGTTGTCAGAAGTGACCTATCTGGGTCATGTAATATCTGGTAAAGGTATTGCTGTTAACCCTGAGCGAGTTCAAGTCGTTCTTAATTGGACTCCACCCGAATCGGTCAAGCAAGTTCGGAGTTTTCTGGGCTTAGCGAGCTATTGTCGTCGCTTTGTCGAAAACTTCTCCAAAGTCGCTAAACCTCTAACCGAACTCCTCAAGAAAGATAAGAAGTTCGAATGGACTCCACAATGTGAGCACAGCTTTCAGGAACTGAAAAGACGCCTGACCTCTGCTCCCGTACTGGTACCGCCAGACTTCTCCAAGGACTTTGTTATCTACTGCGACGCCTCGCGACAAGGACTAGGTTGCATTCTCATGCAAGATCGACACGTAATTGCCTACGCTTCACGGCAATTGCACCCACATGAGGAGAATTATCCCACTCATGATCTAGAGCTTGCAGCCGTAGTCTATGCACTTAAAACCTGGCGACATTACCTCCTCGGTAACCGTTGCGAAATATTCACTGATCACCAAAGTCTGAAGTACATTTTCACCCAACCGGATCTGAATCTCAGGCAAAGACGTTGGGTTGAATTGATCATAGACTTCGACTTAGGAATAACCTACACCCCAGGGAAAGCCAACGTCATGGCTGATGCGCTAAGTCGTAAATCTTATTGTAACAACCTGATGTTACAACAAAGTCAACCGCTTCTCCATGAGGAATTTCGGAAGCTTAACCTTCACATTGTACCTCAAGGTTTTCTTTCCACCTTGGTAGCAAAACCTACTCTTACGGATCAAATCATCGCTGCCCAAAAGCGGGATAAGGGAATATCTAAAATCAAAGAGAACATTGCTAGCGGAGGTGCTAGTTGTTTCTCCACAAATGATCATGGTGTTGTGTACTTTGAGAACCGTCTAGTGGTTCCCAAGAACCAGCATCTACGGTAGTTGATCCTTAAGGAGGCTCATGAATCCCCTCTCACCATTCATCCCGGTAGTACTAAGATGTATCAGGACCTATGCCAGAGGTTTTGGTGGACTAGGATGAAGAGAGAAATTGCTCAGTATATTGCTAATTGCGACGTCTGTCGTCGTGTAAAAGCAGAGCATCAACGGCCTGCTGGCACCCTTCAACCCTTAGCTATTCCTGAATGGAAATGGGATAAAATTGGTATGGATTTCATTACCGGTTTTCCCAGGACCAAGAGAGGGAATAATGCTATCTTCGTCGTTGTCGATCGTCTTTCCAAAGTAGCCCATTTCCTACCTGTTCGTGAGAGTATAACCGCTAGTCAATTGGCAGACTTATACATCTCCCGTATAGTGTCTCTTCATGGTGTTCCTTTGGAAATTAACTCGGATCGAGGAAGCCTTTTCACCTCTCGATTTTGGGAAAGTTTCCAAAATGCTATGGGAACCCGTCTCTCCTTTAGCACCGCCTTCCACCCTCAGTCGAGTGGTCAAGTGGAACGCGTCAACCAGATTCTAAAAGACATGCTTCGAGCCTCTGTTATCCCATTCGGAATGGACTGGGAGAAGTGCCTTCCATTTGCCGAATTCGCTTACAACAACAGCTATCAATCTAGCTTGGGTAAAGCCCCTTTTGAAGTTCTCTATGGACGACGGTGTCGAACACCCCTTAACTGGTCAGAGACCGGGGAAAGACAATTCTTTGGCCCGGATATGATTCAGGAAGCAGAAGAACAAGTTCGCATCGTTCGTGAAAAGTTGAAAACAGCCCAATCTCGTCAAAAGAGTCAATATGACCGAAAACATAAGGCTATGACTTTCGAGGTTGACGAGAAGGCTTATCTTCGGATCACCCCTCTGAAGGGAACCCATCGTTTCGGTATCAAAGGCAAATTGGCTCCTCGTTACATTGGACCTTTTCGCATTCTCGCCAAACGAGGAGAAGTTGCCTACCAGTTGGAACTACCTCCGCACCTCTCCAGAGTCCACGATGTCTTCCACGTTTCTCAACTCAGGCGTTGCTTCTCGGATCCTATCCGTGAAGTGGACCACGAAACGCTTGATCTCCAAGATAATCTTACATATCGAGAGTACCCCATTTGTATCCTCGATCAGGCCGAACGTACCACCCGACGTCATAATATCAAGTTTCTCAAAGTTCAATGGTCGCACCATTCTGAGGATGAAGCAACCTGGGAAAGGGAGGATCGTCTTCGACTTGAGTATCCCGCCTTCTTCCCGGAGGAACCCAAATCTCGGGACGAGATTCTTTTGAGTGGGGGTGAGTTGTCACACCCTAGCTAGTCATGCATTAGAGTGTTGCATCATGTTTACTCTTTCATCAGAAACTTGAAATGGGGATGACAGAACCCCCAGTCCCCTCTGAAACCAACTAGGGTTACTAAGATAATTTTCAATGAACCTGAAATGCCCTTCTAAAATGCCCATCATTTTTGTCTTGGTTCAGAACCTCTGCCAAAAGTGGTGCACATTTTCCTAGGCCATCCTAGGGTTTTTGAATTAAATCATAAATATTTGAATTTGGGCATTTAAAATTATATAAAATATTTAAATGCTCAAATATCTCCAAACTAAAATGTTTCATGTTGGAAATAATCCAACTATGGACCAGGAGTAATTTGGTGATTTTTGAAGTTGCCTAGGTATTTTATTAAATTCAACAAAGTTGCAGATATATTAAATAAAAACAGAAACAGAAAAAAGGGGAAAACTTACCTGGCGCCACCGCAGGCCCACCAGCCAGCCCACCTGGCCGGCCCAGCCCGGCCACCGCTCCAGCGAGCTGCTTGGCTTGCCAGGCAGGCAGCCAAGGTGCTCGGCGGCGGCACCGCAGCTCGCCACGCAGCTGCACGCCGCCCTGCCTCCCCCTCTCGCCGCCCTGATGGCCTGGACGAGCTCCATGTCGCGCCCCGACCCTCATGGACACCTCCATTCGCCCCCAGTTCCTCTCCCTCGCGCTCCCACGCCATGGCCGACGCCACCGTCGCCGCACCTCCGCCGTAGCCGTGCTCCCCTTCGTCTCCACGCCGCGCCACCGTGTCCAGAAGCTCCGCCGTCCTCCACTTCTTCGAGCTAGTCGAGCCCCGAGCGCTCGCGTGCCCCGAAGCCGCCGCACCAACCTCGCCCGAACCGCCATCGCCGGAGATCCCCTTCGCCGTCGCCGCCGCACCAGCTTGTCCCCGACCACACCGTCCTCCCCATCAAGACCGCAGTGAGCTGGGCTAACTTCCCCTTCCTCTCTTTCTCTCTCTCGTGCACCACAGCGAGCACACCAAGCTCACCCGCACGCACCGTCGCGGACCTCGTCGCCGACGTGCTTCCGGCCACACTCCGGCCACAAGATGGTGTCCATCTTACTCACCGAGTCCCACAACACCTAGCTAGCCACTCCACGAGCCTCACCGACCCCTCTAGTGCCAAGTTCATCTTCGACCGAACACCGGTGGCCGCCAAAGTCGTCACCGGCGCCAACTCCGGCCACCCCGACCCCAATTGACTCCGCCAAGAGCTGCGGTTTGTCCTCAGCTCCACTCCGGTGGTCTCCGCGGCCCATTTGGTGGCCGAAATGGCCAAAACCACTCCCGCCGCCGCGTCGGGCTCGCCGGCGGCTAAACGCCGGCGTCGCTGGCTTTGACTTTGACCACGGGTGGGCCCTGGTTGACTCCCCTGAGTCAATGACAGGTGGGGCCCAGCCCTGTTAATTATACAGGATTAGTTTTAATTAAATCTTAATTAAAATAACCACCCTGACATGCGGGACCCACTGTCAGGTTTGACCCAGACCTGTTCCGTTGACCTGCTGACGTCACACTGACGTCAGGCTGACGCAGTAATTGATTTTCTGGATTTAATTTAAATCAGGAAATTCCAGAATATTATTTAAACTTCAAAAATTCATAACTTTTATTCTGTAACTCCAAATTGGACAAATTATATATGAAAAATGATCAGAAAAATCCAATCTATCCATCTGTACTATTTTCATGCATGATCAAACAAGTTAAATTGATGTTTTAAGCAGAACAAGGAAAAGCACTTTAAAAGGCCATGTTTGAATTTGAAATTTGAATCCTTGATTCAAATTTGCTCAAACCCTTCTGGTTTTAGTTGCATTAGCCCAACACACTCATATTGCCATGTTTCATGCATGCATCATATTGTTGCACATTGTTTGGTGATGGTTGTGTATCGGTGTCCTTTGCGACAGGTTCTGCCTCCGAGGAGTACCGTGATTACCCTAACGAAGAACCGTATCAGTGCATCGAACCATCAGGCAAGCAACCAACCATTTGATCATATCGATACAATCCCATGTTCTCGCTCCTGCTCTCTTTTACTGCATTAAGACAACGCGTTTCAAACTGCTGTGTGCTACGGTAGTTGAACCCATTTCCTCTGCATGACCTGTCATTGTCACAGTAACTAGATGAAACCCACTAGCATGTGTAGGAGTTGATTGAGCCATATGTATGTGTTGTTCCTACCTTGCTATGCCTGCTATGCTTAGAGTCGTGTCAGGTCTGGTTCATCTGGGTGATGGCTAGAGTGAAATGATTATGTCGGTAATGAGAGTGGTGTGGTGAACACGATTTGGTAAAGGTATCGATGAGAGGCCATGTAGGAGTACATGGTGGGTTGTTTCATTGAAGCCGACCTTAAGCACTGAGATCTGTATGCGTGATTTAAGATACAGCTACTACCATGCATTGGGCCCTGAAATATGACCCCGCTCGACTTCTTATTCACCCTAGCTCTCTGTCCAGGAGTTGCAAGTAGTTTCTGGTGTTTGTAGCCTACTGGAGGCCGTGGACAGCGCTGACCGTAGGGGAGGGCTGTGATGCGGTAGGTACGTGGCACGGTGTACCGAATACCCGTTAGGTATCTCGGGAACCCTGTTCACATCGTTCGGGGCCGTATGGGAAACCTCGGCCGGACTCCCTGCGGATGGAACCTGAATAGGCGATAAACCTGGACTAGAGGCTTAAGTGTTTAGGTAGGTCGTGGTCTACACCCACGTCGGCTTTCGCTTGAAGTCTGCCGAGCACATGTCGTGTGCAGACGCTATGTGGTGGAAACATGTATGAAGAAGTACACCCCTGCAGGGTTATTATAATCTATTCGAATAGCCGCGTCCGCGGTAAAGGACTACCTGGTTGCCTATACAGTTCATAGACAAGTAAATGGAAACTACTAAAAGCCTCAAGATAAGTGTGAGTGCCGAGGTTGGCTCTTCCGTAGGAAGACGGAGGTGGATCCTCGGTAGTGTATTGAATTGGTGAGTAGTGGACTCGTGTGCGCAAAACCATTTCAAGTTGGAGTATCGTAGGATAGTCTAGCCAAGAGTCAAAGCTGGCTTGCTGCAATAACTCCACCAACCCTTCTTGATAATATGCATGTATGTAGGATCTGATGTAAGTCTTGCTGAGTACCTTTGTACTCATGTTGCTATAATTTACATTTTTACAGAAGACGCTGCAACCCCTTCCGATGGGTTCTATGTAGACGTTGACATCAACGAGTAGGCTAAAGACCCAGGTGGTGACCCTGAGCTTGTGAAGGACCACGTAGTATAGCTAGGCTTTCCAAGCCTCTTATATTTTACTAGTTGTCTGTACTCAGACAAGTTACTTCCGCTGCTGGTTTGTATGACTGTATGACTTGTATGTTGGGTCGTGAGACCCGTACCTTTGTGTATGTTATGTATGGCTCCCTGAGCCTTAAATAAAGTACTTGTGTCGTAGAGTCATGTTGTGATGCTTCGTTGTATTTGCACATATCGAGCATATTGTGTGTATGACTAAAATGCTTGGTATGTGTGGGATCTGACCATCTAGTTGTTTATCTTTAGTAGCCTCTCTTACCGGGAAATGTCTCCTAGTGTTACCGCTGAGCCATGGTAGCTTGCTACTGCTCTGGAACACTTAGGCTGGCCGGCATGTGTCCTTCTTCGTTCCTGTGTCTGTCCCTTCGGGGAAATGTCACGCTTTGAGTACCGGAGTCCTGTTAGCCCGCTACAGCCCGGTTTACCGGAGTCCTGCTAGCCCAGTGCTACAGCCCGGACCCACTTGCTGATGACCGACACGTTCGAAGCTGGGTCATGGATGCCTGTTCCTGTAAGTCTGTGCCACTTTGGGTTTACGACTAGTCATGTCAGCCCGGGCTCTTTATCATATGGATGCTAGCGACACTATCATATACGTGAGCCAAAAGGCGCAAACGGTCCCGGGCAAAGGTAAGGCGACACCCGTGGGGATACCGTGCGTGAGGCCGCAAAGTGATATGAGGTGTTACCGGCTAGATCGATGTGACATCGAGTCGGGGTCCTGACATATAGTTATATCTTTTCTGCTTTCTTTTTTTCTTCTATTTATTTCTGAGTAGTTTTTTTTGCTGTATTTAGTTTCTTTGTGAATATTTTTGCTTCTCCTTCTTCTTCCTCCTCTTCTTCTTCTCCGTCTTCTCCTTATTCTCCATCTTCTTCCTCTTCTCCTTATTCTTCTTCTTCTTCTTCTTCTTCTTCTTCTTCTTCCTCTTCTTCTTCCTCTTCTGCCTCTTCTTCCTCCTCTTCTTCCTGGGCTTCTTCCTCTTCTTCTTCTTCTTCCTCTTCCTCCTCCTCCTCCTCCTCCTCCTCCTCCTCCTCTTCTTCTT
>NC_041393.1:648386510-648436374 GCF_002162155.2 Triticum dicoccoides
TCTTCTTCCTCTTCTTCTTCTTCTTCCTCCTCTTCTTCTGCTTCTTCTTCCTCTTTTTTATATATAGAGTTCAATGAAGACCAAATGCTTGTGATAGTTCGAAAAATAACATATTTAACTTGTGCATCTGAACGCAGAAAAAATAAATTGATCAGTACCGCCTTTCAGCCAAAACGCGCTACTGCTACACAGAAGTACATATGGAAAATACATTGATCATCAACGATCTTTTTGTATAGAATCTAAATCGTCAATAGGAATCTACCACCGATTTAAGAACTGGCGAAGACTCCTATTGCAGCCACAGATCCTACACATAGAGTTCAATGAAGACCAAATGTTTTGGATAGTTTGAGAAGTAAGATACTTAAGGTGGTCAAATTCTTGTTAGGGGAGCGAGGTGGGACTAAAAATAGCGCCTGCCACATCCTATTTAGTACCGGTTCGTGCCACGAACCGGTACTAAAGGTGCTGGCTGGGCACCACCATCTTTACTACCGGTTCGTGTCACGAACCGGTACTAAAGATTCAGAAAGAACCGGTACTAAAGGTCACCTCTTGCCAAGTCATTTGAACCGGCACTAATGGGAGCATTAGTGCCGGCTCATATGCGAACCGGTACTAATGTTTCACATATTAGGTCCTTTTTCTACTAGTGTAGTTAAACTAGTAATGGCGCACCACATCCATGGTGCGCCACTGGTAAAAAGTTTTCATTTTTTTTATTTTTTTCAAAACTAGTAATGGCGCACCGTGGGCCCAAAAATTCCCCGAATGCACCCCCCTGGACCGCCTTTTCAGTTTAAAAAAAAGAAAATGATGAAAATGTCAAGAAAATAAAAGAAAATAAGTTTCCCATGTGATATGTGGTCTAGTTGTTGGGAAAATTTACAAATATGAATTCCGACTTTATTTGCAAAATCTCTCAGGAATTTGTAAAATGGGCATAACTTTTGCATACGAACTCGGATTAAAAAGTTTTTTATATGAAAAATCATCTACTCGAAAAGTTACATCCAAATTTAGCCGGGGGAACCCCGTTAAACATTTTCAAAATCCGGAAAAACCTAACAGAAAATAAAGTTACGGGGCTTTTAAGATCTGGAGGCAAAAATATTCAAAAAATTTCAAACTTACTAATGGCGCACCGTTTGCTAGGTGCGCCACTAGTAACAAAAAAAATAGTTTCAAATTTTTTTCGGGATTTTTTTTTCAAAATATGATACGTAATTTGAACGGAAGTTTGAAATAATTTTTCAAAATTTCATCACACTCATGAACATGAACAAAGTCCTAAACATCAACAAGGTTTAATAGGATTGATATGCTAGATATATCAACCAGTGCCTGTGAAGTGAGTTGTTGCTGGGGTTGGACAGAACTCTGAAGTTAAGCATGCTTGGGCTAAAGTAGTGTGAGGATGGGTGACCTTTCGGGAAGTTTGACCACGGAGTGTTATTTGACCTGAGATTAAGCATATTGACTCGAGATTAAGCCATAGTGACCCGAGATTAAGAAAAAAAAAATAAAAAAAATTGAAAAAAAATTGAAAAAAATTTGTTACTAATGGCGCACTCCTATGTGGTGCGCCATTACTAAGTGACATAGTAATGGCGCACCTCTAGGCATACTAATGGCGCACCAGTAAGGCGCCATTAGTAGGAAAAACTGGTGCGCCATTAGTAGGCCTTTCCTAGTAGTGTTTCATTGAGAGTTCCGCTGTGTGATCGGCAAAAGGATCTATGGCTCGCCTGCCGATCAACTATGACATCGGCGTCTTCGTCGCCGCCTCGACTGGTCACCTTGGCTTGACCGAGGATTGTTCCTTACCTCCAATCATCATGTTTGGACAAGGGCCTTCATCAACATCAACTCCGATCTCTATCAAGAATTGACATATGGAGGTAATACCCAAAGGCGGGGGACACAATGTTTACCCAGGTTCTGGCCCTCTCTATGGAGGTAATACCCTAGTTCCTGATTGATTGATCTTGATGAATATGAGTATTACAAGAGTTGATCTACCACGAGATCATAATGGTTAAACCCTAGTAGTCTAGCCTATGAGGATATGATTGTTGTGACTAAACCCTAGAAGTCTAAACCCTCCGGTTTATATAGACACCGAGGGAGCTAGGGTTGTACAAAGTCGTTTACATAGAAAGGATTGTGCCTTACCTCCAATCATCATGTTTGGACAAGGGCCTTCATCAACATCAACTCCGATCTCTATCAAGAATTGACATATGGAGGTAATACCCAAAGGCGGGGGACACGATGTTTAGCCAGGTTCGGGCCCTCTCTATGGAGGTAATACCCTAGTTCCTGCTTGATTGATCTTGATGAATATGAGTATTACTAGAGTTGATCTACCACGAGATCATAATGGCTAAACCCTAGAAGTCTAGCCTATGAGGATATGATTGTTGTGACTAAACCCTAGAAGTCTAAACCCTCCGGTTTATATAGACACCGGGGGAGCTAGGGTTGTACAAAGTCGTCTACATAGAAAGGAATCTTCATATCCGAATCGCCAAGCTTGCCTTCCACGCCAAGGAGAGTCCCATCCGGACACGGGACGAAGTCCTCTATCTTGTATCTTCATAGTCCAACAGTCCGGCCAAAGATATAGTCCGTGTCACATCCCTAGCATCTGGTGTTGCATCATGTTTACTTTCCACAGAAAGTTGAAATGGGGATGACAGAACCCCCAGCACCCCCCTGAAGACAACTAGGGTTTACTAAAATCTTTTTCAATGAACCTGAAATTCCCTTCTAAAATGTCCATCATTTTTGTCCTAGGTCAGAACCTCTGGCAAAATTGGTTCACATTTTTCTAGGACAACATTGGGTCACTGAATTAAATCATACTCTATTTGCGTTCGGGCATTTAAATGCTATATAATATTCTAAACGTCCAAATAATCCCAAACAAAAATGTTCCATGTTGGATATGTTCTAAACCATGGGCATGTGTAGTTTGGTGATTTTTGAAAATGCCTAAGTATTTTTAGAAAAGCCACAAGATTACAGAGTAATAGAAAAACTTAAATAAAAGAGAGAGAGAGAGAGAGAGAGAGAGAGAGAGAGAGGAACTAACCTGGCAGTAGCCCACCTGCCTGTGCGGCCCAGGACCACAATAGACCGGCCCAGCCCACCCCGCCACGCGTCGTCTTCCTCACGCCTACTGGCGTTGCGGATGGCGCGCGCACAGCCGAGCCGCGGCCACCTCCTGCTAGCCACGTAGCTGCTCCCCCTCGCCCTGGACGACGCCACGCCACCCCGCAGAACCCCCTAGACCCCCCTCACTCTCTGGTCCTCTCTCCCCCTCGCCTCCCTCTCGCCCTCTCCACCATGGTCGAGAGGCCCGTTAGCTCGCTGCCGCCATAGCCGCGGCCACCGTCCATCCTGTGCCTCCCTGATGGGTCCAGAGGAACCGCAACCACCTTCTGCATCATCTACACCAACCATTCAACCGCGGGAGCCCTACATCGCCGCCACGAGTCGTCTTCCGCTAGCACGGCCGCCGGACTCCATCGACGGATTCGTCGCCTTCCGGTCGTCCCCGAGCCAACTGAGCCTGTCATTGACCTCCTAGTGAGCTCTGCTGCGTTTCCCCTCTCTTTCCTGCATCTTTCTCGTCCTCTAGCTATCACGTTCATCAAGACCGTGAACCACCGCTGCCCGAGCTTGTCGCCGGCATAGCTCCAGCGACCATTTGGTCACGCCAGTGCGTCCAAATGCTTCGAAGCAACACGTAGAGCCTCGCGGGAGCTTCAGTTCGTCCTTTTGCATGTCGTAGCCCCGACCCCGAGCTTGCTCGAGCCCCGGCCGCCGCTGTGGTCGTCGCCGGCGACGCAACAAGCCATTCTAGGCCCGGAGACCACCACCAACCGACGCGCCGCGCCGCCAGCGTCCTAGAGCTGCCTCCAGCGCATCGAGCCGTCCTTTGTGGAGCTTTTCCGAAGCCCGAGGGCGCCACTGACCTCGCCGGCGGTTTAACGCCCGCGGGTTTGACTTTATTTGACCAGGGGTTTGACCTCCCCAGAGTCAATGACATGTGGGCCCCACCCAACAAATTAACCTTGTTCAAGTTTAAACTTAATTAGAATGACCCAGGTTAGTACTAACTAAACTAGATTAGTTTAGCTAAACACTGACACACGGGCCCCACAGGTCAGATTTGACTTGGACCGCTCCGTTGACCTGTTGATGTCACACTGACGTCAGGCTGACGCAGTTAATAATTTTCTGGATTTAAATTAATTCAGAAAATTCCAGAAAATGCCCAAAACTTCTAAACTTCATATATATTCAACCGTAACTCCAAATGAGATAAATTATATATGAAAAATGATGAGAAAAATCCAATCTATCCATCTGTACTGTTTTCATGATGTTAGAACAACTTATGACTACTGTTTAGGACAATTCAATTAAATGGCATTTAAGAAATCACATATGGAGTTTGGATTTGAACTTAGGGTTCAAACCAACTTCATTTAACTTTGTTGCTAGCAGCATTAGCTCAAAACACCAGCATGTTGCCATGTCATGATCATGCATCATAATGTGCATTGCATTGATTGTGTTTCCTCTCTGTTGCCGGTAATTGTTCCCTCTCGATAGACGTGGTTCCGCCGATGAGTTCGATGACACCGATGAAGAACTATACTATCTTCAGAAGTGCCAGGCAAGCAAAAACCCCTTGGTCATTCCGATACAATCCTACTCTCTCGCTCCTGCTCTCATTTACTGCATTAGGACAACACTGATTCATCTGTTACTTTCTGCGGTAGCTGAACCCCTTTATCCTTTGCATGACCTGTCATTGCTACAGTAAATAGATGAAACCCACTAGCATGAGTAGGAGTTGTTTGAGACCGGTTGTGCCTACTCATTCATGCTTGTTTGTTATGCCTGCTACTGCTTAGAGTTGAGTCAGGTCTGATTCATCGGGGATGAATCAGAGGCGTGTGAACATGTCCTACTATGTGTGAGCTAAGTGTGTGAACACGATTTGGTAAAGGAAGCGGTGAGAGGCTATGTAGGAGTACATGGTGGGTTGTCTCATTGCAGCCATCCTCAGGAACTGAGTTCTGTGTTTGTGATCCATGAACAGCTACTACCACACATTGGGATCCTTAATTGACTCTCTCGACTTATTAATCAACTTGATCTCTGTCCAGGAGTTGCAACTAGTTTCTGGTGTTTGTAGGTAGTGTTAGTAGTCTACTAAGTGGCACCCGGTACAGGTGGGCTTGGGACAGACTAGGCACAGTGGCACGGTGTACCAAGTGGCACCCGAATGGTGGGCTTGGGAACCCTGCTCACATTGTTTGGGGCCGTGAGCGACACCCCGGCCGGATCTCCATGCGGATGGAACCCGAATAGGCGATAAACCTGGACGAGAGACTTTTGTGGTTAGTCAGGTCGTGGCCGATACCCTCGCTGGGCTTCCGCTTGAAGGTTGTCGAGTACATGTCGTGTACACGGCGGTAAGTGGTGAGAGCATGTGTGAAGAAGTACACCCCTACAGGGTTAATATCATCTATTCGAATAGCCGTGTCCGCGGTAAAGGACTTTTGGGTTGCCTGTACAGTTCATAGACAAGTGAAAGTGGATACTCTAAAATACGCAAGATAAGCGTGAGTGCTATGGATGGCGTACTCGTAGGGAGATGGGAGCGGATCCATAGTGGTGTATTGATATGGTGAATATGTGGACTCGTGTGCGCCACCTCAAAAGACTTACTTGCAGTCGTAGTTCAGGATAGCCACCGAGTCAAAGCTAGCTTGCTGAAGTTAAACCCCACCACCCCCTTGTTGATAATGATGCATATGTAGTTAGATCTGATGTAAGTCTTGCTGGGTACATTTGTACTCATGTTGCTTAATTTATGTTTTTGCAGAGAGACTTCAGTCTCGCTAGTAGTTCCACGTGGACTTCGACGTTTAGCTTGTTACCTCAGCTACGATCTTGTGCCCTCAGCAGGATCTGATAGACAGTCAGGCTTCTCAGCCTTTTTCTTTTGTAGATGTGTGTACTCAGACATGTTAAACTTCCGTTTGTGCTTGACTTGTTTGCTCTGAATGTTGAGTCATGAGACTCATGCTTGTAATATCTCGCTCCTCGGAGCCTATTGAATAAAATACTTGAGTTGTAGAGTCATGTTGTGATGCCATGTTGTATTTGCACATATCGAGCATATTGTGTGCATGTTATTGAAATGCTTGGTATGTGTGGGATCTGACTATCTAGTTTTTTATCCTTGGTAGCCTGTCTTACCGGGAAATGTCTCCTAGTGCTTCCACTGAGCCTTGGTAGCTTGCTACTGCTCCGGAACACTTAGGCTGGCCGGCATGTGTCCTTCTTCGTTCCTGTGTCTGTCCCTTCGGGGAAATGTCATGCAGTGTGTACTGGAGTCCTGTTAGCCTGCTACAGCCCGGTTTACCGGAGTCCTGCTAGCCCAGTTGCTACAGCCTGGATTCACTCGCTGATGACCGACACGTTCGTTACTGGGTCATGTATGCCTGTCCCTGTAAGTTAGTGCCACTATGGGTTCACGACTAGCCATGTCAGCCCGGGTTCTTTGTCATATGGATGCTAGCGGCACTATCATATACATGAGCCAAAAGGCGCAAACGGTCCCGGGCCAGGTAAGGTGGCACCCGTGGGAATACCGTGTGTGAGGCCGCAAAGTGATATGATGTGTTACATGCTAGATCGGTGTGACTTAGGATCGGGGTCCTGACAACTATGGTATCAGATCTTGGCTGCCTATAGGATTACCAAGCCAAACTGGTCAAAGTTGAGTCTAGAAAATCTGTAGTTATATAAGAGAATTGATTGTGGGATGGAACGTCAAGCTCTTTTTACTTCTTATATCTTATGCCCTTCTGATCTGAGTCATCTTATCATTCCTACGGGGTTAAGGAACTAGGCTTTCTCTTCTTTCTATTAGGATCACGTGTTACTAATCCATAGACTTATAGGATTGATGGATTCAAGCCTCAGTTCAGTTCCTACTATCTCCGTGTATTCATAGTTGATTTCAGAACCTTGATATTGTGCTTCTGAGTGGCTATGCCACCATTTTTCTAGCATGTCTCCAATCTTTTTGAGCATTTACAGCCGTTATGCTGTCTGAGTCGTCCCAGGTTTCTAAATAGCCTGATGCATTTGCAAATACCTTCTTACCGTTCTGATGTTCCTTTGGCCAGGTTAACCACACTAACTAGTGTGTTGAGGTACTTCATTGCCTCGACATTTATGTTGGAGCTATTATTATGTCCCTAAGTGTCTTAGAGCATTACCTGGTAATCTAGCCATGCTTGAGTTCCCAGTGTGATGATTCTGGCCATCATTCTCGAGAGCATCTCGTGATGCCACTTAATAGTAGGTATTCTATTCCTGTGATTTCGAACCAAGATTCACCCTACTTACTTCATGTTGATAGTGTTGCTACTTTCTTTAGGTTATTAGTAACCTTTGCATTTGTCCTCGAGGTATGTGGTATTTCCTTCTTACAAATACTATGAACCACTTATGGCATAAGTTTGTTGGATCAAAAGATCATAACAGGAGTGCTCTCAATGAGTTCTTCATTTTATATTGGGACTCTGCCAGTTCTACCTTCTTCGCATGGGTTATCCGGAAGAAACCTTTCAAACTTGGTTCGACATACTAATCTATGCATCCGCAACTCAAAAAATCATTTGTTCTTTTGAGTTGTCCTATTTCAGTTGTCTTCCGACCTTTGTCTATCAATTGATAGTCAAGAGTATGCGTGCATTCGTTAATCGATGCCTACTACTCTTGTGGTCCGTCAAGCCATTCTAGTTCAGAATGACTAGGAGAACATTAGAAGCGGAGTGCTAAATGTCTCTTGGTCGATCATCTAGATTTTGTTTCCTTGGCCTCGCTAAGGTGAAATCTGAGAAAGCGTTCTCTTCCTTTGCATCTGCATCATCCATCACCATTCATCAGGGTAGTATGTTGCGTTGCCAGGATCCTTGACACGGATATTGGTAAAACCTTGATGAATATGGAAATGCTCAAAGTTCTTGAGAGCACGCGCAAGTGCTAAGTTTTATCGTCGGCGTTAATTGCATAGTGCTCTCAGTTTCCTCGATTATGATATAACCCTTTCAAACAGTGGATTCAGTCTCTACTGATGGGGTTCCTCCCCAGTTACCAGAATCATTCCCATCATTTTCATGTTGTTCCCAGCTTGCACCGCCATCGTGCCACCCTACTCTGGATTACCTTCTCAGTAATTACTAATCAGGATCATTTTCAAAAGTGGTCCTACCATGGGTCTCATCCATTTTCGGTGATAGGCAAAATCATCCATTACGTTGTCTTCAACAAGGTAATCCACATCATCAATTCTAATCCGGGTATGCCATTCTACCGAACCCCTCCAAACGATCGCTCGAGAATTGCCTTAGGCTGGTATAAAGAGTTTCAATGATCTCTGAATCAAAAGTGATTCTTTTTGCCACTTAAGGGAATGTTTCTAAGAGTCACCCTCCTCCAAGATGTCTCGTTATGGTATCATGGCAATTCAACTCCTCGCTACGTTTACAACCGTTTACCACCCTCTTAAGTGTGGAATTGGTTTCTATCTAGTGAACCCTTGTCATCTGTCTCACTCCATCCCTTCAGATGTATGCTTCGTGTCTCAGCTCGAGAGATGTTGCTATGTCTCATTCCATGAGTTGATCCTAAGTTGTTCGACCTTTGATAAGATCGATCCTTCTAGAGTCTTTCTTTCCCTCTCATTGTCATGTTAGTTGGAGTTCTCAGAGCAAGACGACGAGACAAAGATGGTGATCGAATTAACGCCCTTATGAAGTGCCACCTGCATCGTGAAGATTGTGTTAGTTTGCGTCCCCCTTCATCTTACCCTATGCTTGAATCTCGGGACGAGATTCTTGTTTAGTGGGGGTGAGCTGTCACATCCCTAGCTCTGACCATGCCTAGTGCTAGCATCTGGTGTTGCATCGTGTTTACTTTTCACCGAAAGTTGAAATGGGGATGACAGAACCCCCAGCACCCCCCTGAAGACAACTAGGGTTTACTAAAATCTTTCTCAATGAACCTGAAATGCCCTTCTAAAATGTCCATCATTTTTGTCCTGGGTCAGAACCTCTGGCAAAACTGGTTCACATTTTTCAAGGACAACATTGGGTCACTGAATTAAATCATACTCTATTTGCATTTGGGCATTTAAATGCTATATAATATTTTAAACGTCCAAATAATCCCAAACTAAAATGTTCCATGTTGGATATGTTGTAAACCATGGGAATGTGCAGTTTGGTGATTTTTGAAAATGCCTAAGTACTTTCAGAAAAGCCACAAGATTACAGAGTAATAGAAAAACTTAAATAAAAGAGAGAGAGAGAGAGAGAGAGAGAGAGAGAGAGAGAGAGAAAGGAACTAACCTGGTAGAAGCCCACCTGCCTGTGCGGCCCAGGACCGCAACAGACCGGCCCAGCCCACCCCGCCGCGCATTGTCTTCCTCGCGCCTACTGGCGTTGCGCGTGACGCGCGCATAGCCGAGCCGCAGCCACCTTCTGCTAGCCACGCTACGCCACCCCGCAGAACCAATCGAGCCCCCTCACTCTCTGGTCCTCTCTCCCCCTCGCCTTCCTCTCACCCTCTCCACCATGGTCGAGACGCCCGTGAGCTCGCTGCTGCCATAGCCGCGGCCATCGTCCATCCCGTGCCTCCCTGATAGGTCCATAGGAACCGCAACCACCTTCTGCTTCGTCTACACCAACCATTCGACCGCGGGAGCCCTACATCGCCGCCACGAGTCGTCTTCCCCGAGCATGGCCGCCGGACTCCATCGACGGATTCGTCGCCTTCTTGTCGTCCCCGAGCCAGCTGAGCCTGTCGTCGACCTCCTAGTGAGCTCTGCCGCGTTTCCCCTCTCTTTCCTGCATCTTTCCCGTCCTCTAGCCATCGCGTTCATCGAGGCCGAGAACCACCGCCGCCCGAGCTTGTCGCCGGCGTAGCTCCGGCGACCATTTGGTCACGCCAGTGCGTCCAAATGCTTCGAAGCAACACGTAGAGCCTCGCGGGAGCTTCAGTTCGTCCTTTTGCACGCCGTAGCCCCGACCCCGAGCTTGCTTGAGCTTCGGCCGCCGCTGTGGTTGTCGTCGGCGACGCAACAGGCCATTCTAGGCCCGGAGACCACCACCATCCGACGCGCCGCACCGCCAGCGTCCTAGAGCTGCCTCCAGCGCATCCAGCCGTGCTCTATGGAGCTTTTCCGAAGCCCGTGGCCGCCACTGACCTCGCCGGCGGTTTAACGCTGGCAGGTTTGACTTTATTTGACCAGGGGTTTGACCTTCCCAGAGTCAATGACATGTGGGGGCCACCCGACTAATTAACCTTGTTCAAGTTTAAACTTAATTAGAATGACCCAGGTTAGTACTAACTAAACTGGATTAGTTTAGCTAAACACTGACACATGGCCCCACAGGTTAGATTTGACTTGGACCGATCCGTTGACCTGCTGACGTCACACTGACGTCAGGCTGACGCAGTTAATAATTTTCTGGATTTAAAATAATTCAGAAAATTCCAGAAATTGCTCAAAACTTCTAAAATTCATATGAATTCAACCGTAACTCCAAATGAGATAAATTATATATGAAAAATGATCAGAAAAATCCAATCTATCCATATGTACTGTTTTCATGCATGTTAGAAGAACTTATGACTACTGTTTAGGACAATTCAATTAAATGGCATTTAAGAAATCACATATGGAGTTTGGATTTGAACTTAGGGTTCAAACCAACTTCATTTAACTTTGTTGCTAGCTGCATTAGCTCAAAACACCAGCATGTTGCCATGTCATGATCATGCATCATAATGTGCATTGCATTGATTGTGTTTCCTCTCTGTTGCTGGTAATTGTTCCCTCTCGATAGGCGTGGTTCCGACGATGAGTTCGATGACACCGATGAAGAACTATACTATCTTCAGAAGTGCTAGGCAAGCAAAATCCCCTTGTTCATTCCGATACAATCCTACTCTCTCGCTCCTGCTCTCTTTTACTGCATTAGGACAACACCGATTCATCTGTTACTTGTTGCGGTAGCTGAACCCCTTTATCCTTTGCATGACTTGTCATTGCCACAGTAAATAGATGAAACCCACTAGCATGAGTAGGAGTTGTTTGAGCCCGGTTGTGCCTACTCATTCATGCTTGTTTGTCATGCCTGCTACTGCTTAGAGTTCAGTCAGGTCTGATTCATCGGGGATGAATCAGAGGCGTGTGAACATGTCCTACTATGTGTGAGCTAAGTGTGTGAACACGATTTGGTAATGGTAGCGGTGAGAGGCCATGTAGGAGTACATGGTGGGTTGTCTCATTGCAGCCATCCTCAGGAACTGAGTTCTGTGTTTGTGATCCATGAACAGCTACTACCACACATTGGGATCCTTAATTGACTGTCTCGACTTATTAATCAACATGATCTCTGTCCAGGAGTTGCAACTAGTTTCTGGTGTTTGTAGGTAGTGTTAGTAGTCTACCAAGTGGCACCCGGTACAGGTGGGCTTGGGACAGACTAGGCACAGTGGCACGGTGTACCAAGTGGCACCCGGATGGTGGGCTTGGGAACCTTGCTCACATCGTTTGGGGCTGTGAGTGACACCCCAGCCGGATCTCCTTGCGGATGGAACCCGAATAGGCGATAAACCTGCACGAGAGACTTGTGTGGTTAGTCAGGTCGTGGCCGACACCCTCGCTGGGCTTCCGCTTGAAGGTTTCCGAGTACATGTCCTGTAAACGGTGGTCAGTGGTGAGAGCGTGTGTGAAGAAGTACACCCCTGCAGGGTTAATATCATCTATTCGAATAGCCCTGTCCGCGGTAAAGGACTTCTGGGTTGCCTGTACAGTTCATAGACAAGTGAAAGTGGATACTCTAAAATACGCAAGATAAGCATGAGTGCTATGGATGGCGTATTGTAGGGAGACGGGAGCGGATCCATAGTGGTGTATTGATATGGTGAATATGTGGACTAGTGTGCGCAACCTCAAAAGAGTTACTTGCAGTCGTAGTTCAGGATAGCCACCGAGTCAAAGCTGGCTTGCTGCAGTTAAACCCCACCATCCCCTTGTTGATAATGATGCATATGGAGTTAGATCTGATGTAAGTCTTGCTGGGTACATTTGTACTCATGTTTCTTAATTTATGTTTTTGCAGAGAGACTTCAGTCTTGCTAGTAGTTCCACGTGGACTTCGATGTTTAGCTTGTTACCTCAGCTACGATCTTGTGCCCTCGGCAGGATCTGATAGACAGTCAGGCTTCTCAGCCTTTTTCTTTTGTAGATGTGTGTACTCAGACATGTTAAACTTCCGTTTGTGCTTGACTTGTTTGCTCTGAATGTTGAGTCATGAGACTCATGCTTGTAATATCTCGCTCCTCGGAGCCTATTGAATAAAATACTTGAGTTGTAGAGTCATGTTGTGATGCCATGTTGTATTTGCACATATCGAGCATATTGTGTGCATGTTATTGTAATACTTGGTATGTGTGGGATCTGACTATCTAGTTGTTTATCCTTGGTAGCCTGTCTTACCGGGAAATGTCTCCTAGTGCTTCCACTGAGCCTTGGTAGCTTGCTACTGCTCCGGAACACTTAGGCTGGCCGGCATGTGTCCTTCTTCGTTCCTGTGTCTGCCCCTTTGGGGAAATGTCATGCAGTGTGTACTGGAGTCCTGTTAGCCTGCTACAGCCCGGTTTACCGGAGTCCTGCTAGCCCAGTTGCTACAGCCTGGATTCACTCGCTGATGACCGACACGTTCGTTGCTGGGTCATGTATGCCTGTCCCTGTAAGTTAGTGCCACTATGGGTTCACGACTAGCCATGTCAGCCCGGGTTCTTTGTCATACGGATGCTAGCGGCACTATCATATACATGAGCCAAAAGGCGCAAACGGTCCCGGGCCAGGTAAGGTGGCACCCGTGGGAATACCGTGTGTGAGGCCGCAAAGTGATATGATGTGTTACATGCTAGATCGGTGTGACTTAGGATCGGGGTCCTGACAACTATGGTATCAGATCTTGGCTGCCTGTAGGATTACCAAGCCAAACTGGTCAAAGTTGAGTCTAGAAAATCTGTAGTTATATAAGGGAATTGATTGTGGGATGGAACGTCAAGCTCTTTTTACTTCTTATATCTTATGCCCTTCTGATCTGAGTCATCTTATCATTCCTACGGGGTTAAGGAACTAGGCTTTCTCTTCTTTCTATTAGGATCACGTGTTACTAATCCGTAGACTTATAGGATTGATGGATTCAAGCCTCAGTTCAGTTCCTACTATCTCCGTGTATTCATAGTTGATTTCAGAACCTTGATATTGTGCTTCTGAGTGGCTATGCCACCATTTTTCTAGCATGTCTCCAATCTTTTTGAGCATTTACAGCCGTTATGCTGTCTGAGTCGTCCCAGGTTTCTAAATAGCCTGATGCATTTGCAAATACCTTCTTACCGTTCTGATGTTCCTTTGGCCAGGTTAACCACACTAACTAGTGTGTTGAGGTACTTCATTGCCTCGACATTTATGTTGGAGCTATTATTATGTCCCTAAGTGTCTTAGAGCATTACCTGGTAATCTAGCCATGCTTGAGTTCCCAGTGTGATGATTCTGGCCATCATTCTCGAGAGCATCTCGTGATGCCACTTAATAGTAGGTATTCTATTCCTGTGATTTCGAACCAAGATTCACCCTACTTACTTCATGTTGATAGTGTTGCTACTTTCTTTAGGTTATTAGTAACCTTTGCATTTGTCCTCGAGGTATGTGGTATTTCCTTCTTACAAATACTATGAACCACTTATGGCATAAGTTTGTTGGATCAAAAGATCATAACAGGAGTGCTCTCAATGAGTTCTTCATTTTATATTGGGACTCTGCCAGTTCTACCTTCTTCGCATGGGTTATCCGGAAGAAACCTTTCAAACTTGGTTCGACATACTAATCTATGCATCCGCAACTCAAAAAATCATTTGTTCTTTTGAGTTGTCCTATTTCAGTTGTCTTCCGACCTTTGTCTATCAATTGATAGTCAAGAGTATGCATGCATTCGTTAATCGATGCCTACTACTCTTGTGGTCCGTCAAGCCATTCTAGTTCAGAATGACTAGGAGAACATTAGAAGCGGAGTGCTAACTGTCTCTTGGTCGATCATCTAGATTTTGTTTCCTTGGCCTCGCTAAGGTGAAATCTGAGAAAGCGTTCTCTTCCTTTGCATCTGCATCGTCCATCACCATTCATCAGGGTAGTATGTTGTGTTGCCAGGATCCTTGACACGGATATTGGTAAAACCTTGATGAATATGGAAATGCTCAAAGTTCTTGAGAGCACGCGCAAGTGCTAAGTTTTATTGTTGGTGTCAGTGTCAAAACCGGCGGATCTCGGGTAGGGGTTCCTGAACTGTGCGTCTAGGCGGATGGTAACAGGAGACAAGGGACATGGTGTTTTACCCAGGTTCGGGCCCTCTCGATGGAGGTAAAACCCTACGTCTTGCTTGATTAATATTGATGATGTGTGTTACAAGAGTAGGTCTACCACGAGATCAAGGAGGCTAAACCCTAGAAGCTAGCCTATGGTATGATTGTTGTTCGTCCTACGGACTAAAGCCATCCAGTTTATATAGACACCAGAGAGGGCTAGGGTTACACAGAGTCGGTTACAATGGTAGGAGATCTACATATCCGTATCTCCAAGCTTGCCTTGCACGCAAGGAAAGTCCCATCCGGACACGGGACGAAGTCTTCAATCTTGCATCTTCATAGTCTTGGAGTCCGGCCGATGATGATAGTTCGGCTATCCGGACACCCACTAGTCCAGGACTTCCTCAGTAACCCCTGAACCAGGCTTCAATGACGACGAGTCCGGCGCGCATATTGTCTTCGGCATTGCAAGGCGGGTTCCTCCTCCGAATAATTTATAGAAGATTGTGAACACCAGGATAGTGTCCGGCTCTGCAAAATAAATTCCACATACCACCGTAGAGAGAATAACATTTACACAAGTTCAATCTGCTGACGTATTTCGTGGCGTGACGTCACACCACTACCAAGCCTTTACTCGAATTGTTTTTATTGTACCACCTCCGGGCGTTTAGCGAAGCGGTTTCCTTGGCACGTCTTGTCAAAGCAGAGATCGTGTTCCCCTTATTCCGGGATTCTCATAAATACGGACGTGGGTAACCCAACCGCGCCCGTTGCCACGCCCCCTCCATCGAAGGCGGGTTCCAAACGGTCACGGGGACGGCTCTTCGTATTCTTCCTCTTTATAATGAGACCAAGGCTTGTTCTTTTTCTTCAATCCTCAATCGAATCCGCCCCTTGCTCCTGAGTTCCAACACCCAGGGCTCCAGATTCGGGTACCTTCGACCTTCAACAATGTCCAGCTCCGACCTACGAGGCCGGTGGATGCCCTCTTCCGTCACGGAAGAAGACGTGCTAAAGCTGAGAGACGCCAGGTACTTGACCTACGAGATTTCGCATAGGTTGCCTGCCCGAGGGCAAGTTATTCCTACTCCCGAGCCCGGCGAGAGCATCGTGTTCGTGTCTCACCTCCTTCGGGGTTTAGGTTTCCCGATGGATCCCTTCGTGAGGGGGCTCATGTTTTACCATGGGCTGGAATTCCATGACTTGGCTCCGGAGTCCATCCTCTATATCTCATCATTCATTGTCGTCTGCGAAGGCTTCCTCCGCACTACCCCTCACTTCGGCTTGTGGCTCAAAACCTTCAACGTGGAGCCGAAGATGATTGAGCGGCGTCAGGCAGAGTGTGGCGGGCGGTTATAAGAAAGAGGGCCGATGCTCCATGGCCCGAGGGCTCTTTTCAGGAGGAGCTCGGCTCGTGGCAACAGGAGTGGTTCTATATCACTGCTCCAAGGGGCAGCAGGCAGAAGCCGTCGCCCGTCTTCCGCTCGGGCCCTCCACAACGGCTGACGTCATGGGTCAACAAGGGGCTTAACTGGGGGCCGTTCAAAGGCGTACCCCTGTTGCAGGACCGGATTCGAGGCCTCCAAGAAAGGGAGATTAATCTGGTCGTAGTGGCACAAGTTATGCTGATCCGACACCTTCTGCCCTGCAAACGTCGCCCCCTCCGCCTATGGGAATTTATTCCGGAGGGGCCACGAGCTCTCCAACACTTCATGGGTTTGACACCCGCGGAGATGTAGAAACTGTTCTTCGGATCACAAGAGATGCGTCCGGACTTGACCGAGGACGCCAGCCTAAGCTGCAATCGCCCGGATACTCAAGTAAGTAGCCCTGTGTCCAGACATATTGTCCATTTATTTATCATGGGTTTGCCTTTTAACTAGCTATCCCTTGGACAGGAGTGGATAGCGCAAGCAAAACTGATACGGTGTCCGGCCCCCCTCCTTGAGATCACGTCGGATCCCGTGTTAGTCAAAATGTTGGAGTTTGCGCCTTCGGAGGAGAGCGAAGGGGGGCACAGGGAAACTACCACCTCTGCCAAGGAGGCTTTCAGTAAGGGAGGAATCGAGAGTCCCTCCTTCCAGGGGGAGAAGAGGACTGCTTATGAAGACCCGGAGGCCAAGGCCTCAAAGCGGGTAAAGAAATCTGCACCGGAAGGTCCTGTGCCGGGAAGAGCCCCGGCCGCACAGTCTCCCCATTGGAATCAGCCCTCCAGCAAGCCGTAAGTAAAAAAGGGGGAATTTTGTAATAGGGAACGCCCCTATATCATTTCCAAAGGTAACCGAAGTTTTCACCTTGTAGTTCGGATCTTAGCCCATCTCAGTATAGCTCAACTTCGGGGGACCTTCGTCCGGAGATGATGGAGACCGAGACGCCTCCATCTGCCGCCCCGTCGGGCGGGGCGGACAACCCTGAGGTGTCTTCACGGAGGGTCTCCCCGAGTCCGGCGGGGCCGGAGAGTCCGGCACCCAATGGAGTACGGCCGGTGGAGCTGCAGGATTTGCTCAAGAGGGCGTCTATCTCGGAAGATCACAACACAGGAATGAGTATGGTAATTGAGAGGATCTCATCCGCCGAAAGAGGGTTGTATGAGGCCGTCAGAAATTTGCTGACGGGGTTTGAGGTACACAAAAAATGACATACCTTTTGATAGTTTTGCCCATGGAGTGCGCCCAGTATAGATAGTAGCCCCTGAGACTTGGTATACTGTCGAAAGCGACAGCGTGCCAAGGATCATAATCTCAGTAAGAAAATGTCGCCTTTCCTATGCAGGTGGCGAAACATTCGGTGGACATCTGTACTAATGGAGTTGCCGAGCTAAAGAGGCAACTCGATGTTGCGGATGCGGACATTGCGCTAGTCAATAAACGACTTGATGATTCACAAGGTAGGTGGTTGCTCCGCGGTCGCCTAGTAAGGGAGCTGACGCCCATTCCTTACAATTTGTATGCTTGATGCAGATGGTGCCGCTGCTGTGGAAGACCTTCGAGCAGAGCTTGCTCGAGCCAAGGAGCAAGCCAGGAAAAGTTATGCGGCTGTCTCGAAGGCAGCGGAAGAGCTAAAAGCCGAAAAGGCTACTTACTGCCGAAGCAGGGAAGAGATGGCCGGAATGGCCTTGAAATTCAAAGATGCTACCGACCGTTGTGAGGTTCTTGAAGGAGAACGCCGAGTGGAGCAAGAGGGCCTGAAGAAGGCCGCCGCCGAAGTCAAGGATGCCCAGAGTGAGATGCGGGCTATGAAGGAGGAACTGCGTCAAGCCGGAGACATTGCGGCTGGAAAGCCCTTTCTTCTGCGTAGGAAGTTCACGGATCCAAAGTATGCTCAGCTGGGCTAGTTGTGTTGTGCGGAGGATCCTTATCTGGATTTGGCGGCGAGTGCGGCGGACGCAGTCGTGCACTTTCGAAGACAGAAGGATCACGAAATGGAAGAGCTTTACTGGTCTCAATTCCATAGTCCGGAGCGTCCACTTCCATTGACTGATCGGCTGGCTGAGTGGGCTGAGCTGAATAGATTGTCCGGACTTGCCATGACGGATGTGGTTTCTCATCTGTGGCCGGAAAGGCCCAAGCCGAAGAGTTATTTTGGCTTGTTGCAGCAATTCCTTGGGGCGGTGCCGCATATCAAGGCGATGAAGTGGTCGGCATGCATAGAAGGTGCACGGATGGCTCTCGCCAATGTGAAAACATACTGGGCGGAGATGGATGCCACCGCTGTTGCATCCCGGTGTTCGGACAAAAGTCGATTACCCGCCGAGCACTATTTTGAGGAAGTCCTGCAGGGCGCTCGTTTAATAGAGTCGCAGTGCTCGAAAGATGTTATGTTTAAATGACATGTATGATTTCTAAGATCATGTTTATAATGCAACGGATTTTTATACTTGTGCGTTCAAGTATTGAACTATCTCCTGTGTGGCCGTATATGTATGAATAAACCTAAAAGTTGCAGTCTTTGGCTTCAGCCCCCACGCACATGGTGCGGGGGTGTTTGCAAAAAAGAAAACCGCTTTTTGACACTTAATCCAACATCTTGGTCCTTTGAAGGAGGTGATAACATAGCAAACTAGGCAACCGGACTATAATGCTTTATCACTTTCACTTAGCCATAGGAGCTCGATGGTGGGGCTACTATATAGCCCCTAGAAGCACCGCGCTCTCCGAACTAGAGGCGCGTATGTGCCTGACCGGGAAGCGGTCCTTCGTCAAAGTGGAGGAATTCTAAACATTCCAATAGTCGATCGAGTGGTTGACCAGTCTCTCGCTATATCATGACAGTCAGTTTTCGGCTTTCTCTACTGAGGTGCTCGCCCGGCCGAACCGGGGCACAATCGCAGTAGTTCTCCTGGTGACGCGTTAGCCGATGGAGCGGAACGTAAAGCAGCAAAACACAGGAGCCGGGCAAACCCAACATTTGACCAACGACATGATTCGGAGCTGGTGCATATAAGGCCTAACTCGAGACGCCGAACACTCCCTGAGGTGTTCGGTCTTTATGATATCGGGCAGAACAATGCCCTAAGCCCCTAGTGTCTAGGTACAGGCGGGAACTTCTGATGCGGTCGATGCCAAAACGCCAGCCTCCTGCTCGGTTATGGTAGAAAACCGGGGGATGTGTATCAACAAGAGACAGTAAGAAAGGATTACGCGGGGTCTTAATCTGAAAAGAATCCTTGCAATGGGTCCCTGCTGCACGTCTGCGCCTGTGTCTCCGTTGTGCTGTATCCTGGATGTGTGTAGCACGTGCTTCATCTGTAAAAGAGAAGGGCTTAGTTTGGAAGAAATATCGTGCAAAAGTTGTATTTAAAATAAAGTATAATTTGGAAGATGAATAAAGTTGAGCTTTATTGGCTCTCATCGTTTATACGCGCAGCCCCTTGTAAAGGGGTATGCGGCTGCGAAGCCCCTTGTTTATTTACGCCGGACTCGCCTAACCGTGTCCGATGTCTGAATGACCTGTTTTTAGAAGGTCAGATTAGTGTGTGGCTGTCAAGGCGGCCTCACGTTCTCCGTGGTCGAAGAATACTCGGAGTTACTCTTTAATGAGATTATGCCGCGTGGACCGGGCATTTTAAGTGTAAGAGATGCGCAATGTGTTATTGCATTAAAGCGGGCGAAAGCTTCGCGTCCCAGTAGTGCTTGAGGGCCACTGTGAAATGGGGCGATATGGAGAGTGAGCTTTTCGCGACAGAGGTTGTCGGATGAACCGGACACAACCTCTAGTGGTACAGAGCCTGTTCAATTGGCTTAAAGGCCTGGCGTCACTCCTTTGAAGGAAGTGCTTCCACGGCGAATTTTGGTAGGGTCTATCCCCATTCTGTGGATGGTGTCCTGGTATGGCAGGTGCCGCACTGTGTTTTCGTGTTATCACATGAAGTGAGTTCACTGTTTTGATTTCTAGTGGGAAAGTCTTCTGTCTTCCGGCGTGCTGCTTGTGGGGTACGTCGTCGTCTTCGCTTGGTGTGTCGAGCCCCTTGCATTCGGTGTTAAGTCGGTCGGACTGTTTGAAGACCCAATAATCTCTGTGGGTATGGTTTGCAGGCTTCCCGGAGGTACTATGTATTTGACATAGCCTATCCAAAATTTTGTTTAGGTTGGATAGCTCATCGCTGTTGTCCTTGAGGGGCAGTGTTTTATTATTCGGCCGAGAGCTTTTGAATCCGGCGTTGACCGCCGTGCTATTTGGGCCATCTTCCTTATTCCGGCGCTGATCTTTTCTGCATCGTGATTTCCCATTTCCATCCCTGACTTCGGATGTACTCGGGTCGCTGGTGCTGCATCTAGCCAGCCAGCTGTCTTCCCCCGCACAAAAGCGGGTCATGAGGCTTGTTAGTGCGGCCATTGTTCTTGGTTTTTCCTAGCGGAGGTGTCTGGCGAGCCATTCGTCTCGGACGTTGTGCTTAAAGGCTGCTAAGGCTTCGGCGTCCGGACAGTCGACTATTTGGTTCTTTTTGGTGAGGAACCTCTTCCAGAATTTGCATGCTGACTCTCCGGTCTGTTGAGTTATGTGACTTAAATCGTCCGCATCCGGAGGGCGGACATAAGTCCCTTGAAAATTTGCTTGAAACGCATCCTCGAGCTCTTCCCAACTTCCAATGGTATTTTCTGGGAGGCTTTTGAGCCAATGCCGAGCTGGCCCTTTGAGCTTGAGGGGTAGGTATTTTATGGCATGTAGATCGTCTCCTCTGGCCATATGTATGTGTAGGATATAATCCTCAATCCAGACTCCGGGGTCTGTTGGTCCGTCATATGCCTCTATGTTTACGGGTTTGAATCCCGCTGGAAATTCATGATCCAGTACCTCGTCGGTGAAACATAGTGGGTGTGCGGCGCCCCTGTATTTAGGTGTGCCATTGTCTTCAGATGCTCGGCGGGTTGTGTTGCTTCCTGGAGTCTTCTTTTTTGGCCCATAGATAGACCTGACCAGGTCATCCTTTTTCCGAGGATCTTTATGCTGATCGTGTGCCGGCTTGTGTGCGGAGCCCCTTGCTGCTCTTAGCCTGTCATCTGGTCGTCTATCCGGCCAGGTGGCCACTTTCTTTTTTGACTGCGGGGGCTCTAAGGCCTCCTCGTCGAATTCGGGCAACAGCTTTCGCTTCGGGTAACTCATTGCCTGGGGACTAGCGTCATATTTATCTGCGCTATTGAGTACTTTGCTCCATCTCATTCTTAGTGCGTCCTCTGCTGTTTTGAGCTTCCGCTTTTGCTTCTTTAAACTTCTTGCAGTAGCGATGAGCCTTTTATGAAGGTTCTTATGCTCTGGTGATGTGTTCGGCGTGAGATCGTCTAGGCTCTTGTTTTCGCCGTCCACTGCTTCGCCCTGCTCTAGGGCCGGTTCTGTATGGGTGCCGTTTTTATCGAGGCGGGACTTCGGGCGGCGCTTGCATCACCGTTTTGGTTCTTTGCTGGGGGAGTTGTCCTTCGCCATATCCCGTTGTTCCTCATTATCGCTTCCTTTCGGTGTATCCACCATGTATACGTAGTGAGTTGGGGTGGCTTTCCAGTGCCCGATAGGCGTTGGTTCTTGGTCGTCTCCGGCATCGTCGTCCATACCGTAGATGTCTTCGGAGTCGAAGTCTAGCATGTCGGTTAGATCGTCGACAGTGGCTACTAAGTGGGTGGTGGGTGGGCGTTGAATTTCTTCGTCGTCCGCATCCCAACCGCCCTGACCGCAGTCCGGCCAGGGCTCTCCTGATAACGAGAGATACTTTAGCAAGCTCAAGATGTCGCCGAAAGGTGAGTGTTGAAAGATGTCCGCAGCGGTGAACTCCATGATCGGCGCCCAACCGGATTCGGTTGGAGGGGGCGCGGGAGGCTCGCAGTCTGGCGAGGAGTCCGGCACCTCGGAGTCACGGGCTTCATGAGGGACAAGATTAGTGTTCGGCTCTATCGCCGTAGAGGTTGCAGCCCCCGAGGCGGTGTCTAGCCATCCGTCCTCAATCTGCACAGCCGGCTCCGAATTGAAGATCGGAGCAGGCTCGAGTGCGGCCTCCAGGGTACTGTCCGGCTGCAGAGCTAAATCATGCCCGTCGTGACAGTGCGGCGCGCTTGGCTGTGACTCGAATCCATCGAAGATCAAGTCCCCGTGGATGTCAGCCGTGAAGTTCAAACTTCCAAATCTGACCTGACGGCCAGGGGTGTAGCTTTCAATCTGCTCCAGATGGCCAACCAAATTGGCCCGCAGTGCAAAGCCGCCGAATACGAAGATCTGTCCGGGGAGGAAAGTCTCACCCTGGACTGCGTCGTTGATGATGATCGAAGAAGCCATCGAGCCTATCGGTGACGACACAGAGGAACTCTCAATGAAAGCACCAATGTCGGTGTCAAAACCGGCGGATCTCGGGTAGGGGGTCCCGAACTGTGCGTCTAGGCGGATGGTAACAGGAGACAAGGGACACGGTGTTTTACCCAGGTTCGGGCCCTCTTGATGGAGGTAAAACCCTACATCCTGCTTGATTAATATTGATGATGTGTGTTACAAGAGTAGGTCTACCACCAGATCAAGGAGGCTAAACCCTAGAAGCTAGCCTATGGTATGATTGTTGTTCGTCCTACGGACTAAAGCCATCCGGTTTATATAGACACCGGAGAGGGCTAGGGTTACACAGAGTCGGTTACAATGGTAGGAGATCTACATATCCGTATCGCCAAGCTTGCCTTCCACGCCAAGGAAAGTCCCATCCGGACACGGGACGAAGTCTTCAATCTTGCATCTTCATAGTCTTGGAGTCCGGCCGATGATGATAGTTCGGCTATCCGGACACCCCCTAGTCCAGGACTCCCTCAGTCGGCGTTAATTGCATAGTGCTCTCAGTTTCCTCAATTATGATATAACCCTTTCAAACAGTGGATTCACTCTCTACTGATGGGGTTCCTCCCAGTTACCAGAATCGTTCCCATTATTTGCATGTTGTTCCCAGCTTGCACCGCCATCGTGCCACCCTACTCTGGATTACCTTCTCAGTAATTACTAATCAGGATCATTTTCAAAAGTGGTCCTACCATGGGTCTCATCCATTTTCGGTGATAGGAAAAATCATCCATTACGCTGTCTTCAACAAGGTAATCCACATCATCCATTCTAATCCGGGTATGCCATTCTACCGAACCCCTCCAAACGATCGCTCGAGAATTGCCTTAGGCTGGTATAAAGAGTTTCAATGATCTCTGAATCAAAAGTGATTCTTTTTTCCACTTAAGGGAATGATTCTACGAGTCACCCTCCTCCAAGATGTCTCGTTATGGTATCATGGCAATTCAACTCCTCGCTATGTTGACAACCGTTCACCACCCTCTTAAGTGTGGAATTAGTTTCTATCTAGTGAACCCTTGTCATCTGTCTCACTCCATCCCTTCAGATGTATGCTTCGTGTCTCAGCTCGAGAGATGTTGCTATGTCTCATTCCATGAGTTGATCCTAAGTTGTTTGACCTTTGATAAGATCGATCCTTCTAGAGTCTTTCTTTCCCTCTCATTGTCATGTTAGTTGGAGTTCCCAGAGCAAGACGACGAGACAAAGATGGTGATCGAATTAACGCCCTTATGAAGTGCCACCTGCATCGTGAAGATTGTGTTAGTTTGCGTCCCCCTTCATCTTACCCTATGCTTGAATCTCGGGACGAGATTCTTGTTTAGTGGGGGTGAGCTGTCACATCCCTAGCTCTGACCATGCCTAGTGCTAGCATCTAGTGTTGCATCATGTTTACTTTTCACAGAAAGTTGAAATGGGGATGACAGAACCCCCAGCACCCCCCTGAAGACAACTAGGGTTTACTAAAATCTTTTTCAATGAACCTGAAATGCGCTTCTAAAATGTCCGTCATTTTTGTCCTGGGTCAGAACCTCTGGCAAAATTGGTTCACATTTTTCTAGGACAACATTGGGTCACTGAATTAAATCATACTCTATTTGCATTTGGGCATTTAAATGCTATATAATATTTTCAACGTCCAAATAATCCCAAACTGAAATGTTCCATGTTGGATATGTTCTAAACCATGGGCATGTGCAGTTTGGTGATTTTTGAAAATGCCTAAGTACTTTTAGAAAAGCCACAAGATTACAGAGTAATAGAAAAACTTAAATAAGAGAGAGAGAGAGAGAGAGAGAGATCGAAAGGAACTAACCTGGCAGAAGCCCACCTGCCTGTGCGGCCCAGGACCGCAACAGACCGGCCCAGCCCACCCCACCGCGCGTCGTCTTCCTCGCGCCTACTGGCGTTGCGTGTGGCGCGCGCATAGCCGAGCCGCGGCCACCTCCTGCTAGCCACGCAGCTGCTCCCCCTCGCCCTGGACAACGCCACGCCACCCCGTAGAACCCCCTCGACCCCCTCACTCTCTGGTCCTCTCTCCCCCTCGCCTCCCTATCGCCCTCTCCACCATGGTCGAGAGGCCCGTTAGCTCGCTGCCGCCATAGCCGCGGCCACCGTCCATCCCGTGCCTCCCTGATGGGTCCAGAGGAACCACAACCACCTTCTGCGTCGTCGACACCAACCATTCGACTGCGGGAGCCCTACATCGCCGCCACGAGTCGTCTTCCCCGAGCATGGCCGACGGACTCCATCGACGGATTCGTCGCCTTCCGGTCGTCCCCGAGCCAGCTGAGCCTGTCGTCGACCTCCTAGTGAGCTCTGCTGCGTTTCCCCTCTCTTTCCTACATCTTTCCCGTCCTCTAGCCGTCGCGTACATCGAGACCGAGAACCACCGCCGCCCGAGCTTGTCGCCGGCGTAGCTCCGACGACCATTTGGTCACGCCAGTGCGTCCAAATGCTTCGAAGCAACACGTAGAGCCTCGCGGGAGCTTCAGTTCGTCCTTTTGTACGCCGTAGCCCCGACCCCTTGCTTTCTCGAGCTCCGGCCGCCGCTGTGGTCGTCGCCGGCGACGCAACAGGCCATTCTAGGCCCGGAGACCACCACCATCCGACGCGCCGCGCCGCCAGCGTCCTAGAGCTGCCTCCAGCGCATCTATCCGTGCTCTGTGGAGCTTTTCTGAAGCCCGCGGCTGCCACTGACCTCGCCGGCGGTTTAACGCCGGCAGGTTTGACTTTATTTGACCAGGGGTTTGACCTCCCCAGAGTCAATGACATGTGTGCCCCACCCGACTAATTAACCTTGTTCAAGTTTAAACTTAATTAGAATGACCCAGGTTAGTACTAACTAAACTAGATTAGTTTAGCTAAACACTGACACACGGGCCCCACAGGTCAGATTTGACTTGGACCGCTCCGTTGACCTGCTGACGTCACACTGACGTCAGGCTGATGCAGTTAATAATTTTCTGGATTTAAAATAATTCAGAAAATTACAAAAAATGCTCAAAACTTCTAAAATTCATATAAATTCAACCGTAACTCCAAATGAGATAAATTATATATGAAAAATGATCAGAAAAATCCAATCTATCCATCTGTACTGTTTTCATGCATGTTAGAACAACTTATGACTACTGTTTAGGACAATTCAATTAAATGGCATTTAAGAAATCACATATGGAGTTTGGATTTGAACGTAGGGTTCAAACCAACTTCATTTAACTTTGTTGCTAGTTGCATTAGCTCAAAACACCAGCATGTTGCCATGTCATGATCATGCATCATAATGTGCATTGCATTGATTGTGTTTCCTCTCTGTTGCCGGTAATTGTTCCCTCTCGATAGACGTGGTTCCGACGATGAGTTCGATGTCACTGATGAAGAACTATACTATCTTCAGCAGTGCCAGGCAAGCAAACCCCCCTTGTTCATTCCGATACAATCCTACTCTCTCGCTCCTGCTCTCTTTTACTGCATTAGGACAACACCGATTCATCTGTTACTTGTTGCGGTAGCTGAACCCCTTTATCCTTTGCATGACCTGTCATTGCCACAGTAAATAGATGAAACCCACTAGCATGAGTAGGGGTTGTTTGAGGCCAGTTGTGCCTACTCATTCATGCTTGTTTGTCATGCATGCTACTGCTTAGAGTTGAGTCAGGTCTGATTCATCGGGGATGAATCAGAGGCGTGTGAACATGTCCTACTATGTGTGAGCTAAGTGTGTGAACACGATTTGGTAAAGGTAGCGGTGAGAGGCCATGTAGGAGTACATGGTGGGTTGTCTCATTGCAGCCATCCTCAGGAACTGAGTTCTGTGTTTGTGATCCATGAACAGCTACTACCACACATTGGGATCCTTAATTGACTCTCTTGAATTATTAATCAGCATGATCTCTGTCCAGGAGTTGCAACTAGTTTCTGGTGTTTGTAGGTAGTGTTAGTAGTCTACCAAGTGGCACCCGGTACAGGTGGGCTTGGGACAGACTAGGCACAGGAACCCTGCTCACATCGTTTGGGGACGTGAGAGACAACCCGGCCGGATCTCCGTGCGGATGGAACCCGAATAGGCGATAAACCTAGACGAGAGACTTGTGTGGTTAGTCAGGTCGTGGCCGACACCCTCGCTGGGCTTCCGCTTGAAGGTTGTCGAGTACATGTCGTGTAAACGGCGGTATGTGGTGAGAGCATGTGTGAAGAAGTACACCCCTGCAGGGTTAATATCATGTATTCGAATAGCCGTGTCCGCGGTAAAGGACTTCTGGGTTGCCTCTAAAGTTCATAGACAAGTGAAAGTGGATACTCTAAAATACGCAAGATAAGCGTGAGTGCTATGAATGGCGTACTCGTAGGGAGACGGGAGCGGATCCATAGTGGTGTATTGATATGGTGAATATGTTGACTCGTGTGCGCCACCTCAAAAGAGTTACTTGCAGTCGTAGTTCAGGATAGCCACCGAGTCAAAGCTGGCTTGCTGCAGTTAAACCCCACCATCCCCTTGTTGATAATGATGCATATGTAGTTAGATCTGATGTAAGTCTTGCTGGGTACATTTGTACTCACGTTGCTTAATTTATGTTTTTGCAGAGAGACTTCAGTCTCGCTAGTAGTTCCACGTGGACTTCGACGTTTAGCTTGTTACCCCAGCTACGATCTTGTGCCCTTGGCAGGATCTAATAGACACTCATGCTTCTCAGCCTTTTCTTTTGTAGATGTCTGTACTCAGAAATGTTAAACTTTCGTTTGTGCTTGACTTGTTTGCTCTGAATGTTGAGTCATGAGACTCATGCTTGTAATATCTCGCTCCTCGGAGCTTATTCAATAAAATACTTGAGTTGTAGAGTCATGTTGTGATGCCATGTTGTATTTGCACATATCGAGCATATTGTGTGCATGTTCTTGAAATGCTTGGTATGTGTGGGATCTGACTATCTAGTTGTTTATCCTTGGTAGCCTCTCTTACCGGGAAATGTCTCCTAGTGCTTCCAGTGAGCCTTGGTAGCTTGCTACTGCTCCGGAACACTTAGGCTGGCCGGCATGTGTCCTTCTTCATTCCTGTATCTGTCCCTTCGGGGAAATGTCACGCGGTGTCTACTGGAGTCTTGTTCGCCTGCTACAGCCCGGTTAACCGGAGTCCTGCTAGCCCAGTTGCTACAGCCTGGATTCACTCGCTGATGACCGACACGTTTGTTGCTGGGTCATGTATGCCTGTCCCTGTAAGTTAGTGCCACTTTGGGTTCACGACTAGCCATGTCAGACCGGGTTCTTTGTCATATGGATGCTAGCGGCACTATCATATACGTGAGCCAAAAGGTGCAAACGGTCCCGGGCCGGGTAAGGTGGCACCCGTGGAAATACCGTGCGTGAGGCCGCAAAGTGATATGATGTGTTACATGCTAGATCGCTGTGACTTAGGATCGGGGTCCTGACAGTCCGGCTGTCCGAGGACCCCTTAGTCCAGGACTCCCTTAGTAGCCCCTGAACAAGGCTTCAATGACGATGAGTCCGGCGCGCAGATCGTCTTCGGCATTGCAAGGCGGATTCCTTCTCCAAACACTTCAAAGTAAATTCCGAACACAAGAATCGTGTCCGGCTCTGCAAAACAAATTCCACACGTACTCGTAGAGAATACTTCATGAATACAATCTGCTAGCAATTTTTGTAGTACGACATGACGTCATTACCCAGTCATTATTTTGAATCGTTTTCTAACCTGCAGCCCTACGTCTCGGGGGGAGGTTTTTGTTGGCACGTCTTGTCAAAGCAGAGATCATGTCCCCTTATTACGGGATTTTCATAAACACGGGCATGGGTAACCCGACTGTTTTGGTATTAATTCCTCGGGAATAGGCATGTTTTAAGGCCACGAAGGGCACGCTTGATATCCATCTCCTTTATAAACGAGTTCTCCCCCTTGCCTCCCTCTTCAAGTTCCAACACCAAGGGATCTATCTAGTTTCTTCAAGCCTCCACCCATGTCCGTACCCAGCCTTCAAGGCCGGTGGATTGCCTCTTCTGTCATAGAGGAAGACATCTTGAAGCTTAGGGAGGCAAGGTACTTGACTACGGAAATCTATCACAGTCTTCCTGCCCAAGGGCAAGTTATTCCTACTCCCAGATCCAACAAGAGTCATGTTCATCTCCCACTTCCTCCGAGGGCTTGGGTTTGCTCTCCATCCCTTTGTTCAAGGACTTATGTTTTATTACAGGCTAGATTTCCATGATCTAGCTTCGGACTCCTTCCTCCACATCTCAGCGTTCATCACCATGTGTGAGGCCTTCCTCCGTATCTCCCCGCACTTCGGCTTATGGCTCAAGACTTTTAGCGTGAAACCGAAGGTAATCGGTGGGAAACAAGCGGAGTGCGGAGGTGTTTCAGTAAGCAAGCTTATCAGCTCCACTTGGCCAAAGGGCTCTTTCGCAGAATCTTCTGATTTATGGCAATGGGAGTGGGTTTACATCACCGAACCCGCCGGTACAAGGCGGGTAGCTGCTCCTGCATTTCGGTCCGGTCCTCCGCCACAACTTGCATCGTGGATTAACAAGGGGCTGGACTGGGGATCTACAGACGAAGGTGGACACTGCAAAGCTGCAACCAGAGCCTTATTGATAAGGGCACTGGTCTCATCGATCTAATCCAAGTAATGCTAGTCCGCCGGATCCTACCCTGTTAGTGACACCCTCTCCTCATGTGGGAATTTAATCCGAAAGGTCCAAGGACTCTTCAGTACCTCTCTGGCACGATGCTCAAAGAGATGTGGAAATTGTTCTTCGAAGCACGAAAAAAGTGGTCGGATACTACAGAAGACATCGGTCTTGACTGCAACCATCTAGATACTCCAGTAAGTACTCGACTCCCGAGCACAATTTAGTCGGATTATCCATGAAAATGTACTAATAAAACTCTATCCGGCCAAGTCTGGCTAAAAAGGCGGAGAGAATCAGGTGTTCGGCTCCACTTCCCGAAGATATTGCCGATCCATTATTAACAGGATGCTGGCTTCAGCGCCGTATCAAGTGTCGGCGGGGGAAGATAAGGAGGAGAGTGAAGAGGCCCAAGGCGACCTTCATTCTAGAGCCACACCAGGCAATTTATCCCGGGAGACCAGAACATCCACTTCCAAAAGTGGAAGGGAAGGGCAAGCTGACATCCCTTCTCCTCATGGGAAGAAACGGACCACCTCCTAAGACTTGAAAAGAGAAGCTTCTAAGCAGGGAAAGACATCCCAGTCAGGGGATGACGCTGACACGCAGTAACCCCATAAGGATGAGCCCCTAGCCGGATAGTAAGTGGTCCAGGATATTTTATACATGTCCCTTTCTTTCCTGGCTATAAGGGTGATATTTTAAACTCATGTTTGCAGTTCGGCACGCAACCCTCCTCAACAGTCCTCCTCTTCGGGGGATCTACTTCCAGACATGATCAAGAGCGAGACGCCTCCACAGATTTCCCAGCCGAATAGGGCAGATGATGCCGAGGTGTCATCCCGGACGATCCTTTACCGATCTGCAAGTGGCGCAAGGGACAGTGAGGACTGGGGCCAAAGGTAATACTTCATCCGCCCATGGTCCGGGGAGTGCAACTCCTACAGGGGATAACAAAAGGCCTGGACTGTCAACTGTCCAAGGAACGTCGGATGAACCGATGGATATTTTGCAACATGCCTCCGTCTAAGAGGAACATCGTACCTTGATGGGTACGGTGTTGGAAAGAGTTCGGTCCGCGAAAAGAGGACTGAATGAAGCCTTCTCTATCCTACTATGAGGCTTCGAGGTATGTAGTGAAATTTCTGTTATATTGTAAGTGTGAATTGCACCTGTGTATAGATAGTAGCCCCTGAGACTCTGGTTGATATTCAAAGGAATGCGATTAGAGGATCCAATATATGCTCAGGAAATGATATGACTAATTGAAAGACAGATTGTTACATTCGTGGGGACTGCCCAAGCTATCGAGTAGCACATTTGAAGCAGAAAGTTGATGCGGCAGAAGATGACATCACACTTATGAACAGGCGGCTCGACGAGGCGCAAGGTATGTCTCTGGGGCACTGAATACATCCTAATATTGTGAAATGAGCTTGGTACTGAAAATTTTTATATGGATAACTGCAGATAGTGTCGTTGTCATTGAGACTCTTCGGGCGGAACTTGCCCGGGCCAAGGAGTAGGGCAGGATGGGTAATGCGGCTGCCGAAAAGAAAGCCGCCGAATTAGAAGGGGAGCACATCATTGGGTGTCAGTGTGAGGGGAGGATATCCACCATAGCACTTGAGTTGAAGAGTGCCACTAGACGATGCCAAGATCTTGAGAAAGATAACAACGCCAAAGCGGCTGAACTGGACAAGGATTTACAAGAGGTGACAGAAGCCCGGTATGAGTGTAGAGCTGCTCGGGAGGAGATCCAACAAGCTGGGGAGATCACGGCTGGTAAGCCCTTTTTATTGCACACTAAGTTTGGCAATCCGAAGTATGCGCCGCTTAATCAACGGTGGAGTTCTCCGGACCCCTTTGTGGACCTGCCAAAGAGCGCTGCCAATGCGAATCAGTTTTTCCATGTGCAAGAAGGACATGCCATGGAAAAGCTGTTTTGTTCGCAATTTGACACGCCGAAGCGTCCATTATTAAACAAACAGATGGCCCAATGGGTCGAGCTCCACAGGATGTCCGGCACTACCATGAAGGATGCCATAGCCCGGCTAGCCAACTGAACGCATTCCGGATAGTTATTTCGGTTTGGTGCGGGGACTTGTTAATGCGGTGCCACGTATCGATGCTGTGAAGAGGTCGATGTGCATAGAAGGTGCACGGATGGCCCTTGCCCGTGTCAAGATATATTGGCAAAGATGACGGCTACCGATATCGCAGTGCAGAGTCCACACGAAGGCAAGGACCTGAACATGCCAGAACATTAGTTTGAAGATGTCCTAGAGGGTGCCCGCTTAATAGAGGGTCAATGCTCGAAAGATATTATGTTCGAGTGAGCTGTATCAAAAGTGTAATAACAATATTAGGATACATTTAACGCTATGGTTTTATACTTTTTGCCTGCAAAAGTTATAGTGCCTCCTATGCGTCCGTCTAATTATGTATAATCAATCTGAAAGTTTGCAGTCGTCGGCTTCAGCCCCCTTCCGTATATTGCAGGGGTATTCGGAAAAGCATATAATCACACTCGACCCAACGTCTTGGTTCGTGAAGGAGGAGTTAGTGCGGCGAACGAGGCAATCAGCACTACAAAAAAAGACACATCCGTGACATTTTGGGCCGAACGAAACTTTTTTCTGTCATACATATGACACTTCTATGACGATAATTGTGACAAAACCCGGTATCATCATAGATGTGGTGGGCTCCTACTTCTATGACACAAAATCATGACAGAAAATGGGCTTTTCATCCTGGGCGGGCTGGAGACGCAGCTGCATGACATTCTTTGGGTCGTCCATGACGAAAAAAACCATGGTAGAAGCGAGGGCGAGGAAAATTTCGGGGAGTTCCCGGTTACGGTGGGAGGTCGGGGGCCGAGCGATGTGTGTTTCTCTCGTACACGTACGCGCGTGTGTGCGAGGCGTTGGCTCTAACTGAACCCGAGCGAGGCGTTGGGCTCTAACTGAACACGGGCGATTGCACTAGAGGCTACAAGTTACTGAACCAGAGCGATCGATCAATGGCTGTTAACTGAACCCGATCGAGCGAATCCTTCGCTACTGCTCCTAACTGAAGCCGATCGATGGTACCTCTGGGATGAACAGTCAGTTTTGCGGGGGGGTTTGGATGAACAGTGAGCGGTGGCATTGCCTATGGATGAACAGGACCACGTGGTGTGGAGGGATGGATGAACAGTAGACAGTGGAGGCGTGCCCGTGGAGGGGTGGTTGAACAGTAGTGGGTGTAGTAGCGCGCGGTGGGGGATGGATGAACAAGAGCCCGTGGAGGCTGGAGGAGGTCGACGGTAGCCCGTGGAAGCTGCAGGAGGTCGACGGTGGAGATGAACAGTATCCCGTGGAGTAACGTTTTGCGGTACGCCACACCCCTCCCGATGAACAGGACCCCCGTTTCGACCGTAGCACTCCAACACAAGCCTGTTCCGTCCAAGCCCTCCTGATGAACACGACCACGCATCCCGTTCCGACCCAGCCGGTTAGCTCCCACACGTTCTGTTGCCTCCCAATGAACATGACGCATTCCGTTGCCTCCCCATGAACACGACGCATTCTGTTGCCTCCCCATGTACACGATGACGACACTGTTTCTCCGTTCCGACCCAGCCATGTACACGAGCCCTGGCCGTACGTATGCACGAGTAGGGGTTCGAGACCCCACCCGTATGTACACATACATGGCCATATTTTCTTTCTTGTACACTGGCCGTTGTACGTATGTGTACATGCTATGTGCGCGCCTCTACATTGACACATGTGCGCCTCTACATCCACCAGTGTATATGTACGTACATGTTCGCGACCAGAATGACAATGCTATGTATGCTTCGACCAGGTGGTCCCGACTGTCAGGCACTTCCTTGCGTGCCAAGATGTAGCTGGTGAGTCCCAGCAGTCAGGGGGGCGAATCATTTTTTTTGCCGGACGCACTTCCTTGCGTGCGAAGGTGTAGCTGGTGGGTCCCAGCAGTCAGGGGGGAAACATTTTCTTGCGAAATATGGTGGCCCGTCCGGTGGGTCCCTGTTGTCAGGTGGAGGAATAATTATTTTGCACGTAATAAGGAGGCACTTCCTTGCGGCTACCCTGGACCCAACTGTCAGCCTCTCCATGTACAGTACTCTTCCGATGGAATTCGGTAGTTGACCACATTGACCATGCTGCGCTGAGAGCACCACGACGGTGGATGACAGCGAGGCCTAGGAAGGGGATGATGCGGAGCCGGGGAAGACACGGCAGTGGATGCCCACGCGTAGAGGAGTATGACGATTCACTCGTTCGGATGCGGTGTGAGGTTGCCGTCACCGCAGAATAACAGGGGATGTGGGTGAGTGGAGGGATGGCCTGGCCAGCGGCGGGAGTAGTAGGGGGCGGTGAGGCCTCCGCGGCATCACAGCTAGCCACGGGAGGTAGGAGCAGGCGGCACGATCGGCGCTGCTTTGGGTGGCTGGAGCAAGAAGACCAGAGGTTGAAGAAGCACGACGGCCGTTGGATGGACATCGTATGGTCACTACAGCTAGAATCGTTCATATTGACTAAGTTGATAAAGCCCTCCGTCCCCGTCAACTTAGTGGGCCCACAAGTCAGCCTCCCACCAAGGTGGGTCCCAGCTAGCAGGGGGGGTATTCATTATTTTCTGCTTAATAAGGAGGCACTTCCGGTGGGTCCGAGCTGAGAGCAGGGGGAACGTTTTTTCCTGAAATATGGTGGCCCGTCAGGTGGGTCCACCAGTCAGGGGGAAAATGTTTTTTTTTGCAAAATACGGTGGCCCGTCTAGTGGGTCACTGCTGTCAGTTGGAGGAATCATTATTTTCCACATAATAAGGAGGAACTTCCTTGCTGCGGCCGTGGACCCAGCTGTCAGACTCTCCACATAGTGTATACTTCCGATGGAAGTCGTTCCTTGACCACTTTGACCACGCCGCGTTCCGTTGCATGCATGCGTCCATGGGCATGGTGCGTCCCCACTGTCAGCCTCTCACGTACAGTCATCTTCTGATGACTCTCGGTTGTTGACCATGTTGACCACACCATGCCGAGCGCACCCAAACTAGAATGACCCGGAGATGGGGAAGACGGGGCAGTGGAGTCGCAGATGGAGTGGAGTGGGAAACTTCACTGGTTCGGACGCGGCAGCACAGCCGCGGTGCCGCCCACGGGAGACAGGAGGAAAGAAGAGAGGTTGAAGAAGGAGCACGCCTATTGGATTAACATCCAATGGTCCAGCTGCTAGAATCATTTGTTGATTAAGTTGATAAAGCCGTGCGTACACGTCCGCTTAGTAGGCCCAAAAGTCAGCCACCAAATCTGACGGGTCCCAGCTGTCAATGGGATGAATAATTTTTTTCACAAAACAAGGAGGCACTTCCTTCCATGCGAAGATACAGTCGGTGGGTCCCAGCTGTCAGGTGGAGGAAACATTTTTTTTCAGCTTAATAAGGAGGAATTTTCCTTGCGTGCGACCATGGACCTCGTGGGTCCAAGCCGTCAGGCTCTCCACGTACAGTCCTCTTCAGATGACTCCCGTTTGTTGACCACGCCGCACAGAGCGCAGCGAGGCGGTGGACGGCAGTAAGGCCCCGGACGGGAACAACTCAGGGATGGGAAGACGCGGCAATGGAGTCACAGATTTAGAGGAGGAGAAGGGTTATAACTAGTTATGTTGCAGCGTGGAGTTGCAGTCTGTGGAGAATAACAGGAGGTGTTGAGGGGTGGAGGGACAGCCTGGCCGGGGGTGGGGTAGCGCTTCACAGCGATGCGTGCTAAGCAGAGCCGCTAGCCGCCGGAGGCCGGATCAGGCGGTCCCGGTGACGCTGGAGGAAGAAGACGAGAGATTGAAGGTGCATGTCGGCCGTTGGATATAAACCCAATGACTGTGGATGACACAATCATTTGTTGACCAAGATGACAACGCCCTGTGTAGGCTTCGACCTATTGGCCCACATGTCAGCCTGCAAAAATGTGGCATATATTTATCCCATGTTTTCTAGAATGTACACTCCATTTGCTGGGCGGGGTGAACAAATAATTACGCGTCAATCAGGCCCATTTATAGTTTCTAAGAAATCCCATCCCATTTGCACTTCCATGAAATACACGTATTAGGTGGGCTCATTATATATAATGTTATGTTAGAAGGAGCAATTAATATCAAAGAATAAACCGGAGAGGCACATTATATATATATATACAAATATATATATATATTAACAAATTAGCGAGTTATTTCTTAAAAAAAATAAGCGCGTTATTATTAAATTGGTCCTTAAAATCTTCGCAAGCTTTTGTATGCAATCACCAGGATTTTCCTTGCCTGTGAGTCAAAAACAACCAGGATTTTCCTTGCCAACTTCCGTTAAACATTTACTTTTATAAGTTAATAACACGTGGGATGTTTTTATAATGTATATATAAGTCTCTATAAAATATATGATAATAGTAATAATATAAATATATATAATGTGGTTAGAAGGGAAAACATAAATTCGACGCAGCATTATTATTCTTATATATAGATAAATAGAACAGAGACCTGCGTTTTATTAAAAAAATACATTGGGTTGCCGATCTTTTAGAAAAAGCCCATAGGTCGGTATGGACCTCAAAAAACAAGTTGAAACCATTGTCTCCGTATTTCGTAGGCTACGCATGTTAAAATACAAAACCTAGGCCTAGCTGATACTTGTTCGCCCTCTAAAAAAATGATACCAGACCCCCGAGCAAACTGGATTAAAGAGGGGGCCGGCAGCACGACTGAAGAAGCACATCAGGAGGGATTTTGTTTCTTCGGTGGATGGCTCTCGATAGCGTTTTTTACTTGCCTCTGCACCATGCAACTTGTATTTTTATCCTCCCAGTTCGTCGTGGTGGACCAGCAGCCCATTTGCTGGGCGGGCCAACCAACAGAAACCAGCACTCAATTTTTCATCGTGCCCCAAAAACAATGCAGTACTATGTTTGTTTTGAGGCTGAAAACATTACGGCAGGGGTTGAGCGGGAGAGAGGGGAAGACAGAGTAATAAAAAGATTAAAAAGAGATGATGCACCATTGCTACCCTAACAAAGCAGGTGCAATTCTTCTCGGGAAGAAGGTGTGGCGTTCACACCCACACGTCACATACCCCATAGTAGGCATACTGACAAGTTCACACACAAATTCAAAAGAAAAGGTAAACATTCGTATCAAACTTAGGTTCACAGCACACGTTCATATTGATAGCCAACATTCACTATCAACAACTCAAAAGATTCATATATAAACAAGCTCAGCATATCTATGCATCCAAATGATTGATAGATCACACGACAATATTCATACATAATTCATAAAAAGATTCAGATATACACATGTTCAGTATGTTTATGCATCCAAATGATTGAGATCACAACCAATATGATCCATGGATGAACTTTAATTACCTAGGGTACACACTGGTAAATGGTGTTCAATCAGAGGTACTTCTTGCTAAAATTAGTTCTTGTACGAGTAAACTTTCGAGTACATAAGAGGCAGCATAGACAATCTGAACTTTGCTTGTAGGTTTATCCTCAAATAGTGGCCTCATGCTGAGGGAGGTTTGAGAAACTTGGCCACTACTTTCATCCAACTAGTTTACTGGCTCATCTTGGTCCTGTATCTCACCAAAATTCTAAATTGCAGACGAGAAAGGAGGCGGTTGAGAAAATGAACCAACCAAATTCTTTGTGCAGTTCAACTAAAATGGAGCATCCTTGGCGTGCAGACTGATTAAGTGCCAGATGAATATACACGTCAACCAACTTGTCTAGAATCTTTAGACTCCATGCCATATAGTTCGCTACCATATGTGCCGATAACCAATAGGCACAAGTTGGGACCAAAAACTGGACTGCGTTTTTTGGGCTATGCACCAAGCAATATTTTTGGCGTTCACTCTCCTAATACTTGGAGATTGACAATTGGTTGACGTTGGTTGATACTCGAATGAATATAGTCACTTCTTCTTGTCAACATCGATGCTTGTCTGAGTGAACTTTGGAGTACATAGCAGCAGCATAAGTACCTATCCATCTGATCATTTTGTGAAGTTCTACTGAAATCACCCGATGTAATGATTTGCGTGCGAGTTCAGGATCCAAATTACTCCTTTATGAAATCGGCAAACATTAGCACAATACAAAATTACCAATACATATGACAAGCACAATAATCAGGATAAAGACCAGTACAAACCTGTGTGACGTAGCATATCAATTACTATTTCCTTTGACTGGAAGCCGAGATAAGCAAAGCGACTTATAGCGAAGGAAGAAAACAAGTCGAGATTAGCGACTGGCAGGAAAGGATGGGAGCTGTCGAGGCAATGAAGCACCCAAAGTTTTTGTGCAGTTCCACCAAAATCGAGCATCCCTGTTGGCACATATATTGAGATAGTGATATTACTGTAATAGTGGGACTAGTTGATGAAACATACACTAACAAATAGAAGCACCATCATTATCTCAACGGGTAAAGTTAGCAACATAGTAGTCTTGCTTAAAGAGAGGTATTAGTTTATTGAATCAGTGCCAATTAGCTCGACACCCAAAGCATTTCCATTAATCATAGGTTGCAAAACTTTAACGTGCAAAGATAAAGGAGTTTCTCATGACAGTAACACAATACAAATAGAGATGACAGCAAACTAATATGGATGAAGGCCTTAGGCCCGTACCAACCTGAGAAAAAAAAGCTTATTCATGTAGTCCCATAAGAGATGATAAAGCACTCACTGGAATCACACAATAGTATATATTTTTGTGCACTTCAAATGTATGGTTGAAATCACTCTTGTTTACCAGTGCTGAGAGTATATCGAAAGATTATCAAGAACTTCCAGCAGAGTTAAAGCACTGGCTGGGATACAGTTCATTGTATTGTCTTGTGTAGTTCCACTAAAATGTATGATTGGCACAACATGATCCCAGTTTGCACAAGTAGGAAGAAGGTGAAACCTTCATTAGCTTAGTGAGAAAGGATAGGAAGACATTAGCATATTACTCAAATAGTAGCATCAAATTCATGATGGACAATACGCAAAACATTGCCTCATTGAACCAATGGCAATAAATTGACATGCAAAACAATAGCACTATTATGTCATGACACTAATAATATTCCCTCCCTGCTCCACCACATGATTCACCTCCATAGACACGTACATGATTCAGCATAAGGTCCTACTATAGATTTGTTTAACTCCGATAGGAAAATTAGGCAGTAATAAATTAGTGGTACTTAAGTACTCCTAATTAATTAAGTGAGACATTAGAAGTTGAAGGGCTCTCTGGAGGATCGTCTCACATGTAAGGTAGTCGTTGCCGGAGCCCTTGAATGGCCTCGACTGAGGCCTCTGGCTTCAGCAAGATCGCCTTGGCACTGTTTATTCTTCTTCTTCTTCCACTTCATGCTTTGTTTCTCTTTCTCCTCAACAACTGGTGAAACCAAGTACATGGTTGACCTTCTAATTCAGAATTGGTTTCGTCAGTAAGGGAGTACAAGTGTACTAGGAAAAAATAGCATTATTTTCTCATGGCAGTCGGAAAATAGAGATGAACACATGCATTAAATATCATTCTTACCTAAAGGAAGGTAATGGCGCCAATATGGATGATATGGATTGGAACACGGATCTCCCTTTGTGCAGTTCCACCGAAATGAACCAAGTGTTGCATTCTGACATTCTAGTTAAATAGCACAAAAGTCACTTCTTTTAAGAAGAGTTTTGTGCAGTGCACCAAATGGTCACAACAGCAACCAGGTGAATTGGATATCCCTATTTGCACAAAAAGGTACAGAGGAAACAGTCAGAGTCTCAAACAATTACAGGCAAAAACATTTGGCTAAAATTGTCAAGGCTTACAGTAGTGGCATGGCTTCATTTTTACCAGGTACATTAGATTAAGAACAGCTAAATATTTGGTATAAGGGCATGGGACAGTGGGTGCACCAGCAGTCCAGCACCATGTACGTAAACAGGGGCATAAAGTGGTGATTCATAGTTTGTTGCCCCGAGAAACAAACATCCAAGAAACATATCCGGGTTGTTCCCATTTTTGATCACTCTAGCCACCTACTCCTATGTATGGATAGCAAATCTAGTCTTGGTCATACTACTGTGTACAGCGTTACCCATATATTTTCCTTTTCGACCAAGAGACCGGTTGGATGACCAGTCTGTACTACTTTCACCCCCTTTCCTTCCTGTTTTATCAAGTCCGATGTACATACTAAATTCCCCCACTCCCACTTTATTTCTTGTTTGAACCAAGTACTACCTCTGTCCGGAATTACTTGTCATCAAAATGGATGTGTCTAGAACTAAAATACATCTAGATACATCCATTTCAATGACAAGTATTTTCGGACAGAGGGAGTACAAGATTCAACTCCATGAAGTAGCTTTACCTCTAACAATCAAAGAAAACAAATAGGTGACATTGGACCATCCGATCGAGAGGGGCTGAGAGGTAGAAAATGATGCACATGCAGCGACGTAGCGAGCTGGGGAAGTAGAGCTAAGGCGGTTTCGAACGAAGATATACCTGAAGGTCGTAGGGATGTTGATAGGTGGGCGACAGGAGGCCGGATCCGCCCACAGGAAACGATGAAGGGATCGGAGGACCTCCCGCGCCGGCGCTCGGCAAGAGATAACAGTGCAGCCGGCAGTGGGTCTCCTCCCTTGCTGTCGATGATGGCCTAAACGCTGCCCCTCCTCCCCTTCACTGGCGGAGGGGGATAGGTCCGGATGTGTAACCAGCGGTGAGGATAGAAAGCTAGTGTTTTTTGAAGGGAGAAAGACAGTGTTACTACCCCTATCTTGTTTAGGTCTGGAGAGGATGAGAGTGTGTGAATAGAGCAACCCTGGCAAGCAAGCGCGGAGGCTCCAGCCTATATATACGTAGTGGGGTAGTTTTCCTTTTTCACTCCATCAAAACAATCGTTTAAAATTGTGTACTACTACACGCCAGGTCGCATTTTTTAGTTGTTGATTGTTTTTTGAGATAGCTACCCGCTTGTTCCAAGTGGTGTTACGGTGTGCCAGTTCGCACTTTGTATCGTTCAAGTCTGGTACTACAAGTCCCTCCATTAAATGAACAACCACCCCCTCGTAAAAATTGTGAACAAGCCCACGGCTAAAATTAGCGGAAACGTGGGTTGCCCCAACATGCATTATTATTTATATTTTCTACTCCACATGTCATAGACACAAAAATAATGTGTCATAGACACAAAAATTATGGCAAGATTCCCTTAGGCAAGCCAACGTGTGTCTAACAATTTGAGCAACTTAGGTTAGGCAAGTGTGGGAAAAATAATGTGGAAACATAAGACAAACATAGTCGCAATCCAAACAGCCCCGTAATTTTTTGTGAGATGCATGAAAATTTGGTTAGCTAAATTTATAGTCATAATTTGGCAAGGTCCATCAAATCAACACATTCAAGTATCAAAAGGAAAGTCACGACATGCATGCATGCGTTGTACTCCCTCCGTTTCCAAATATAAGTCGTTTTAGAGATTGCAACAAGTGACTACATACAAAGCAGAATATGTCTACATACGAAGTAGTCCATTTGAAATGTGTAAAAAGACTTATATCGAGTCCAATGCTTTGACGTGTCGCGTGAACTCGTACAAGACCGAGAAATTTGATTACTACAACGCCCTCTCCCTCGCTGACTGAGCTCCGATGCCTTAACTGCACTTACCTTTGGCTGCATGACAGGAGGGCCAACCACCTGTTGGGCCCACCTGTGATGGACGCAAAGGCAGGAGCAGTAAGTAGAAGCTTTCGCTACATGCTATCCCTCCCGCACGAGGTGGACGGACATGCAGCAGTGGATTCGATATTGTAGAAGTAGGAGTAACATCATTGTTCGTCTTCTCGAAGAGGCGAAGAGCCAAGCGCAACCCGAACGTGGCAGTTGCGAACGCTCGCGTGGTGCGGTGCCTTGGAGCACGCATATATACTAGCCAGGCTCTTGCATGAGACAAAATTTCTATTGTTTAACAATTAATCTCCATCATCCATTGGTTGATATTCATTCTGCATAGGTCCACGCGCTTAGCACCGTTTCCTTCTGGGGTCACCAATGTTTACTTGCTAATTAATAGCATTACTTGCAATGAACTAGCCATTGCAAGTCATTAAAAGCATGCACACCTCTCATCTCTTATTGGTTGATATGTCAAGAAACAAGAAACAAGGTACTCCCTCCTTTCCGGTTTATAGTGCTCAATTCAAAAATCTCATCAATCAAGGTAGATGGCGAGTGGTGGAATACTTTTTGTAGTTTTGCAAAAGCACTATTAATGATCTTGTTATCCTCAAAAAATTATGTTTGTTAATGCATTAGTTGCAATGCATGCATGCATAAAGTACATGCATTGGTCAATTTTCTCTTAATACTTGCATACAATGATTTAAGGCACCTTGGAATCTGAACATGTGATGGGAAACAACCAAATTGAGCCTTATAAAATGGAAAAACTAAAAATTTGAGATAAGCCCTATAAACCGGAAAGGAGGCTCACTTCCGGTTTATAGGGCTCAAATCTCATGAACCAAGGCATTTTGCGATTGGAGGAATATATCTCGTTCTACTTTACAAAACTACCCTAATTAAACTCATGCATTAATTACGTAGTTCTCTCGTTTTCCTCTCCGCCTTGGTCATGGTGCACAATATTGAGCACTGCTATATGACTAGCCGCTCTATCTACATGCGGGACATTTCAAAGCATCCGGGCCTGCGTGCCATCCACCAAATCACAGCGAGGTGCTACAGTCGAGACTCACCGGTCAGCCCGGTGTGGACGTCATGACCCATCATATCACAAAACCCACACCTTTACCAGCAGTGGTGAGGTGGCCCCCAAGTTGGACTGGACGAATCAACCATCATTTCACTGGAATGCTCGTTCAAGCCCTCTCTTCCCTTTCTTGAAGAAAACCTCACTCCAGGCTACTCACTTCTGCCATTTTTCTTCTGTACCGAGAAAGGAAAGGTGGGCGAATCAGTTCTGCTACTATATTTTCATTCCAAGAATCTTCTTTTTGCGAAGCACCGACAAATTCTCACATCCTATTCTTTTCCCATTTTCATTGCGATTGTGGTTTCCTTCCGATTGCTTTTTGTTTGTCAGTTCATTGATGGATCCTGGAGCACTAGGAAAAGAGTTGCCGGCGGACAACCCACTGGAGACAGCGATCTCCAGGAAGCGAGCACCGACCAATGAGTTTACCATGTTGGCGGGCCAACCCATGGAGACGAAGAACTCCAAGAAACAAGCACTGGCCAAAGAGTTGACAATCTTGGCGGACGAACTCCTCAAAGAAAGTTGGAAGAACAGCAAGGGCCCCACCGTGCCTACCCCAGGAACTCTGATTGCCACCTATGTGAGGCTCAAGACCGAGTTTGAGGAGATAGTCGTTGTTGAGAAGCAGTATCCCCCTGGCAAGGTGATGGCCCCCATCGAGGATGAGGAGATGACCCCCGGAGGGATGAGATCCCCCTGTGACCTGCACAAGGTAAAAAATAATGACTTATTACCATAGTTGTGGTTTTTGATTATTTGCAATTTGCTTGCTAATATGTTAGGGTTCTGCAGGTGCCGGTGGACGTCCTTGATGATTCCGATGTTGTGTCCCGTCCTGTTGGCATCGCCCCAAAGATCGATTCCGATGCCGCTGTCCATCCTGTGGACATCGCCCCAGAGAACGATTCCGATGTCGCGGTCAGTCCTGTGGATATGGCCCCAGAAATTGATTCCCATGCCGTTGTCCATGCTGCGGTCATTGCCCGAGAGATCGATGAGAAGAAATAGTTGGTCGTGCTAATCCTTCAGGGTAGTTTGCATTGCCCTGTGTTTAATTACCAGAACGATGTGTGTAATCAAACCATCTTAGGGCTAGTGCACTGTCTTGTGTGGGCAGATCTTGCTACTTTTGTTTGATAGTGAATCATGCGATGAATCATGCGAACTCTCTCCGAGTTATAGAACAGATGTATCCTCACCAGCTTTTGATGTAATATATGGCATGCTTAGATGTAAATTTGAACTGTTTATCATATCAGCAAGGCTTGTTTGATGATTCTTGGTGTTAGTAGGCTAGCTACTGTGCGAGCTATAGTACTTGCAAAACACTCACCGAAGAGAAACATTAGGGCTGATGAGCTCGTGCTACGCTTATACTTATCCCTCGTCGATCGACTAATAGCCCTAGCTCCTAAAATTGTAGGCTTAGCAATCGATCAGACAATAGTCGACACGGATACATTCAAGCCTCATTTGGTTCATAGGTTAGAAAAATCATAGCAAAAGTACAGAGAACATGCAACACAAAATCATACCAATGCAGAGACGTACTCCCTCCGTTCCAAAATAGATGACCTATGCGGGTTAGTTTGGCCTAGTGGGTTTCAGTGATATGACGTGGTACAGTGCCGTCCAATCTTCGCGTGTGGTAGCAGTATTGCGGGTACAGTAAGTTTTCTTGAAGAAGTGAAATTCAACGAAGTCATGATGGTTCCTTTGTCCGAACAACTTACAGTGGGAAAGGTTGGGCCTGCGATACGACCGGGGTAGACCAGGATAATTTTGTGCATGGCAGGTGGACCAGGATGGTCAACATCCCACATGTCAGTGAATGAAAGTATTCTTTCCGATATAGACGACGAGCAACGAGTATTCATTGTTTATTTTTTATGAAAGCTATTGTCTCCACTGTTACTCCTTGACTTTGTCAATGCATCTCTCTCCTCCAATAAGCGGGGACTACTTGCTATGCCTGCGATGGGCAGCTGGCGTCTTGAGGGGCCAGGGCGGTCAGACCGGGCTCCGGAAGCGGTCCGGACTCCAGCATGGCCCACCTCACGTTATCACCATATATTTCTTGGAGTCCATGCGCGGCGGACGGGCGATCTCTTCTCCCTCCCCTGTTTCTCTCTTTTCAGCCGACACCCGCCGAGCGATTAGATTTCGGCTATCGATGGTTTATTCAATTACAGTCCCACATGTCAGTGAAATTGCAAGACAACGCGTGTCCCCTCTGGTGAGCGGCGTGCGAGCCGGACTGTCGGGGGTGCGACACGTACGAGTCATAAGTGGGCCACCTTTTCATTTAGAACTTGCGAAGCGTAACATTTTCGCGTGATCGATCGATAGAAATCCAGAACAAAATGACGAGGACGGTGCTTTCCCGATCGTTAGGCGGGCTAGTTCGAGTGATATGACGTGCTACAGTGTCGTCCACTTGCTCCATTTTTATGTAAGCAAGAGTTTACACTCTTACGCGAGAGGAGTGTGAAACACCGCGGATCTGATTTTGATCGAGGGATAAATGTTCCCTACCAAATAATGGAGGACTATTAGCGATTATAGCATGATAGTTAGGGCATCTCCAGCGCTGGCCCATAAATTTAAACCGGCATCTGTCTGAGGACATTGATGGATGCCATCCGATGCTGCCCGCATACCTTTCGACAACTATATGAACTAACCGGACGAAATTCATGCAAACAAAGAAAGTTTCAAATTAACCGGATGAAATTCATTACATTTCGAAAACTTTTCCTACAAACTGGACGAAATTCATTACATATTTCGAACAAACCGTGCGAAAACCTACTGTAAACCTAATCTAAACGATCGCCGGCGCCCGACCACCATGTCCGGCCATGAACCCGAGAAAGCTGGCCATTGCCTTTGCCTCCTCCTCATCTGCCTCGATAACCTCCTCCTCCGGAGCACAAGGTTCTGAACATTTCCACCTCCACCTCGCCATCAAGCGGCTAATCGCCCTCCGATGATTACCCCACCAAGCTTGGCGTCGACTAAGTGGAGTAGCGGTGGCCTTCCTGGGACCGGAGCAGTGGCGACCTACCATGTACTACTCTTCCTCGCTGCCGGCTGCGCCCGCGCATGCGCGCCGGCTTCGTGGTCGTGGCGGTGGAAGGCGGCCGGGGGGTGCCGGCGATCTCCTTCGTTTGCTCCTGCGACAATACGTCGAAGAGAGCTTTGGAGCACGCCCGGAGCGGAGCCGCCGATGTCCCTCGCCTGCTCCTGCAACTGGACGTCCAAGAGAGCTTCGGAGCGCCAGGAGGCCATGGTTGGAGTGGGGCCGATAGAAGGAAGGGACTGGAGGAGAATAAGTCTGGGTCTTTCGCTATGGCTGGGAGCTGGGGCTCAAGTTAATATAGCAGGTGAATGGCAATGAGCCGCGGCAGGCGGATGGACAACTGGCGCTGGAGTAGGTTCGTCGGGCTTGAATGCGGACGCTGCTTCACTGACTTAACTACAGATGCGTTGGGTTACTGACATGTGGGCCCAACGGGCATCTGGCCCGCACGTCAGTGAAACACCAATTGCACCTGCATTTAAGTCTGGTGAATGCGGCATTGACATTCTGGAGAGATGGTGACCGTTTCAGGCGGGAAACGCGCGCTAGCGATGGAAGGTGTTTCGGTGCGAAGTGGCACTAAGATCGGTCGCTCATGATAGTACATACTCCATACCATACTACCATAATAGCTTCTCTAGCTAGGATGTTTTATAGATTGTCGTTGTGATGGACGATATACACGAGCAAGGCGCTCCGAGTATGACCGTTGGTGTTGAGCCAGGTGAATGCATGCTCGGTGTTCGTGTAGGCCTCCATCAAATGTCTAAATAGTAATGTCAGGCACCGCCGGGGCACGCAGGTGATGGGCTTGCTGTTTGCGTTTTGCATGAGCAAAACTTTGATTTAGAGGGCGACGTGCATGCATTAGCATGCTTTGACAGTGTGAGCATGAGTGTCTGACGCGAAGTATTTCATTTTCATTTGGCTGACGAGGGTGCATTGCAGTGACGAGTCCGTGGTTTGATTCCCCATATACGCATAATTTTGGTTTTTACAGTACTTCTTTCTCCATTGATAGGTAGGCCCGCGTTGATAGATAAAGAACACGAGCTGATGAGGCGCATGCGGACTGTTTGACTGGTCAACCAGACAAATACAGAGCTGTACGCTGAGCCAGTTACCGTATAATCACCATATCTCATATACAATGATCAAAGTGAGCTATCAAGACAAGTTCGATGACCGCCAATGGATTACTCGGTAATAAATGACCGGGATTGAAGGGGAATCCAAATTTCCTTCGTCTTTTGTCCTTGAGATCTTAACAAACCAATGCACTATACGATTGTCCGGCCACTCCACCTACAGCTCTCACCAAGCGTCGTTCATGCCACCGCGCTGCACACTAACCGGTAAGGCAGCGATGGCATCCCACTGTGTCGAGTTCCTCGCCGCCCATGACCAAACACAAAATGGTAGGGAAGCGATGGCATTCCGCTGTGCCGAGTTCATCACCGCTCGCGACCTCACAACTATGTGGGAGGAATTTAAAGATGCCAAGGCCGAATGGGCGGTAGAGCAAGAGGCGGCCATAGCCGCACAGAGGGAGCGGAAAAGTCAGAAAGCACTCAAGAAAAGAGAAGCCCGCCGCCGCAAGAAAGAAAAGGACGCATGCGCTGCTGCAGAGAGGTCGGCGGAGATCCAAGCACGGTGGGGTGTCTCCGACAAAGCTGGGAAGGAGAACGACGGCGTCTGGCCAGCATGTGAGAAGTAGTAGTACTAGTAGTTAGTGTGTGTGTCTGTGTCTATGTACGAGCATGTACCAGTACTACTAGTTACTACCGTAGTTTTTAGAGCATATTACCAGTACATTAGGCTAGACTAAATGGAAAAATTCCTATCCTATGCACCAAATGGCATCTCTTTCTCTATAGGAATTGAGATGCATGTCATCTCACTTCCTACAATTTTCATATTCCTATAAAATTCCTATCCTATGAACGAAAGGAGGCCTTTGTTGGAGTAACTATTGTAGCTAGCAGTACTGCTGGTACAGTAGGTTTCTTCAAGAAGCGGAATTCAATGAGGTCATGATGGTTCCTTCGTCCGAGCAACTTCAAAGTGGGAAGTGGGCCTGTTATAATTATTTTTATTTTTGATGAATGCTAGTGTTTCAATTCTTACAACGAAGGGTGCCAAAGACAGCACGTGATGGATGTCCCACACGTCAGCGAAAGGAGTGGGACATGAACAACGTGGTAGAGCCCAGCGTAAAAAACAGCGTGGTAGAGCGTCTCCACTTCTTCCACTTCTGGGTCGAAGACCACACGTATTAGTACTTAGTGGTATGAGCGATACAAAGTGCAACCTGGAGAGAAAGACACGTCTAGTTGGAAGGTCTTGGGGCATACACGTAAACAAATATAAAAGTTAATATGTGCCTCCAACTAATATAGTAGTAGTAGATTACTTAGGCACATACTCCATAACATCACCGTGCATTGCACGTACAATATTTAGTGGTAGTACATAGTAAGAGACAAATGCCGCCCAAGAGTTCCCTTCTCGACCTACTTTTGGGTGTTTGGTAGAGTGTATGGAGGGTGCATGAGTCCACACTAGTTTAGCACAAATACACTAGAAGCATGCATGAAGAGAGCATGCATGAAGAGGGGTGTTGAGTTGAGCATGCATGAAGAGGGAACAACTATGCTGAGACAAGAACGCAACCAAACACACCCTGTATTTTTTTTCTTCGAAAAGGGGGTACACCCCGACCTATATGCACGCATGTTCATACCATTTGTGCCTTTCTACTTCACTTACTGCGCTACATTACTCAGGTTCGTACGTCCACTCCCGGGTACATGTTAGTCTTGTAGTTCCAGTCCCACGTGTTCTTCATATAGATGGAATGATCCTTGCATAACACGTGCACCTTGAAGATGTCTCACGTGTTGGCAAAAGGATGAACAAAGCTCACGTAAAAAAATAGAGTGGACGAACATAAATTCCCGACGACCGAGAAGGAGCAAGGAACCTCTTGGTGGAGCATCTGCACTCATAATATTTAATATTATTCAGCGATATAAAATCAACCAATCATCTCCACAGTGGACTAGAAGAGTATGAAACACGGCAGCCCAGTGTAGTTACATCATACTAGTACATGGCTAACCCATGCTATCACCATATTTCTTGGCTTCCGTGCGACACCTATCTCTAGTAATCCAGTAGCTTGTACTGCTTCTCCCTCCCCGTCTCTACTGTTGGAGTATCAAAGTGCGGCTGGCTGGCGTTTTTGCCGTCTATTGAGGTCGGTTAACTCATCACATGTTAGCAACATGCCAAGTGCATTCTAAAAAAATTCCTTTCACGTTCCGTTTTCAAAAAGAAAAAAAAATCCTTTCACGTACGAATTTGACTGTATGCTTTGAGCAACTTGCATGTCCTATACTGCTCCTGTTTGATACTCTAACTTAGCTAGAGGTTAGACTAACTCATGACTAACTCTGAACTAACTGTAGCCAAAGATGTGTTTGGGTGATAGGGTTAGATTGACAATAATTGCACTTGATGGAGAGAGAAAAGTGATTTTTCAGTGGTCCCAATGAGAACTATCTCCAGTTAGCACCTCTTGGGTGGGATAGATTTTTTTGGTGGGTTCGGTGCAACTTGCTCCAATTTAAACCCTCATGCATGGCTAATTTAGGGCTATTTGATCCCCAACTAGCTCAAACTAACTCTAACCCATAGATCCAAACAGGGCCTATGGCCAGTCTCAATGCTGAGCAATCGCGTGCACCGGGAAGCGGCGCTCTCTCAGCCGTCGCGCCACTTCAAAGCCGGCGCCAGTGAGAGGTCACCTCCTCTCTAGCCGGGCATTAATCCGGCACTGACGCTCCAGGGCGACGCTGACCGTTTCAAGCGGGAAGCGCGCGCTGGCAAGGGAGTATAGGATTTGAACCGTTTTAGGTGTAGTACTGGTAGTTTGCAAAACTACTCAATTATTGCACTCAGTTTCCTAAGAAATTATGGTAAAAAATGTTACTCCATAGCCCGCTTCCCTTCTCCTTCCTCTTCCACCGCCCACGCACGTCCGCGGGAAGCGACCGGTCAACCCTTATATATGACCACTAAAATTTCCATACTAAAGCGCCGCTCCGGCGGGAGTATGGTGTATGTTGTTACCTTCGGCTGGGCCATGGCTACTGGGCAACGGTGACCAGAGAAGAGGCGGCAGGAGGGGAATGAATGCAGCTACTGTTTGGGTTCGCCTTCCAGCTTAAATAAATGTGCAGCATCACATGTACCTGCGGGTGCACAAATTGTAACATGCGTGTCTGCTTAAGTGGGCGTCACGTAACTAGTGTGTGTGTGAGAGAGATTATGAGAGATAGAGTGCGTGTGTGGAACTCTAGTCTTCGGACATGTACTCAACCTTTTGCATCAGAATATAAGTATAATGGTATTTTACTTTAGCTAGTGATTTACGTGGCCATGTTAATGTGGTTGTGTCTCGAGAATTTTATCGGAAAACTGGTATCTTGAGAATGCCATTGAAAAAATGAAAGATGAGAGATAAGGAGAGGAGGAGCAGAGCGTGGTGGTGACTGGTGGTCGGAATGGGTGGAGGCATGGGGATGGACGGCGCCGGCAGGCGGCAGCGGCCACCATGCATGCTAGATTGTTCTAGAGACTTATTCCTTTTTTAATTGCTGAGCAATGAGGTTGTGTGAGATAATTATGTGGAGAGAGGTGCGGGTATCTTTTGTAAAATTATCATAGTTGGCAGGCACACCATCATCGCCAACTCGTCTTTTTATAAGGGTACAGATGATAAGTTTGCTGACTACTAAAGTAAAGTGGAATTTGTCCATGTTATGCAAGTAAATAAAAGTGATTGTTTATCATACGGGTAAGGTTGGATGAAGGGTGGTAGGAACAAATGCTCCGCCTAGAGAATGTGTGTGTGAGATGGAGTCTTACTGTGTGTGTGGGGTGTGTGTGTTAGAGAGAGAGAGAGATGGAGTCTTACTTTGT
>NC_041393.1:648436667-648475233 GCF_002162155.2 Triticum dicoccoides
TGTGTGCCTGTTTGTGTGTCGCGGGGTCCTCTGTGGCGGATGTAATTTAAGTGTGTGTGGCTTCATCATAGAAAGGTGATGTGTATGGCAGAGGCCACCAACGATGGGGTGCGAGAGAGAAAATGCCCGTAGAGAGGGAAGAGAAGGTGTGTGCGCGTGAGAGGAGTCGACATCGAGAGAACGTGTTTGTTCGAGAGACACCGAGGAAGGCTACTATATATCGATGGTGCATGTAGGCGGGGATTAAACAAAGGGATGGTCTTATTGGTTTCGGGGATATCGGGGAAGAGTGAGAGGCAGGGGGGTAGCTAGAAGGAAATTGTTAAGTGTGAGTGTGTGTTTTACCCATCCAGGCGGAAGTTATGTGCACAAAAGTGGAGAACGATTCGTTGTGGCATTAGGATTGAGGGTAATTAACTACGTATGGAGCCATAGAGACCTTGAACGTGCGTGTGTGAGAGGTATACATGTATACGTGGGATGTGTGTGTGCGCGCGCATGCATGATCGAGATAAAACAAAGAAGACATAAGTCATAAGATCAACGACATGGGAGAGATAGGTCAGTATGACAATATGCATGCATGTGAGAATGCAGGGAAGAAGGCCCGACAATTGAGCATGTGTTTTTGTATTTAAGAGATAGTGGCGTGGGCTGGAGCATGCATCTATGGCGAGGAGAGGGAGTGAGGCACAACGATTGTGCAAAAGAGATCAACCTATACATGCATATGTATAGAGAGACATATATAGTGTGGGTGATAGGAAGCAAGACTCTGTGCGAGAAAGAAATTTTGACAGAGAAACTACAGATAGATACAGAGATGGAGATGCTAGCTAGAGGGACATCTGCTAGTTTGGGTGTTGGAGATGACCGTCGGGTGGTTCAGAGGGTGAAGTTATATATGTGTGTGAGAGGGCACTTGACTGCATGTAGAGAGAAACATATGTAGTGTGCGTGATAGGAATCAAGAGTGAGGGCGAGAAAGAAGGATGATGGAGAAATAGATAAATAGAAAGATAAAGATGCTAGCTAGTGTGCGTTAGAGATAGGAGTCGAGTGGATCAGAAGGCTGAGTTATGTGTGTGGGTGTGAGAGAGATAGAGAGAGGGTGCATGTGAGTCACATACAAACAGATATCAGAGAGAAATGAGATCCCGGGAGACGGAGTTTTGTGTCTGCGAGAGAAGGACATTTCACAATGAGAGTGATAGCTAGAGATACATATGAGGGAATGCATGATATATCTAGGGAGAAAGAGTGTGTGTGAGCGACATACAAGAGAACAATGGAGAAATATGAGACCCTGGGAGACAGAGTTTGTGTTTGTGTGTGAGAAAGAGATATTTAAGAGGAAGAGTCGTAGGTTCTCATATCTAACAAGCAAAAGACATCTCTGTATGAGGGGTGTGCGAGCGGCACACATGGGAATACTAGAGAGAAATGAGACCCCGGGAGACGAAGTTTTGTGTTGTGTGAGAGAAAGAGATTCCACGTGGAGAATCATAGTTAGAGACACATAACAGGGAGCGAGATATACTTAGAGAGAGATAGATTGATGAAGGTTGAGGGAGAGAGTACCGTCAGTGTGTTACGAAGATAAAAGATCATTGTCGACATACAGATAGCACGAGAGATACCTGAGAGACGATGAACGCGTATAGATCCAGAGAGATAGTCCTATATAAGCATGAGTGATGTCTATATGAGACCAATATCTGGATTAAAGGGGATTCAAATATTTAAACTGGAGATCACGACATCGATAATATCATAACGCAAATTGGTGTGTCAAACATGCATATTCATTTGAATTTGGACAAACGTGTAATGTTACATAGTTTATCAATATTGGTGATCCATAGATTCTTTAATTACAAACAATGCATGGTTTATATGCAATTAATGTCTAAACGGCATTACACTATATGTTGCGTGTGTGAAACACATTATACATGTTTGAGAAGTAAAAAACCCGCATGAAACACACATTAATTGGAGACAGTTAGCGAGGAATTCATACATTGGATTTCAACATAAAGTGGTTTCAAATATTTTAAAATCCAAATTGATGGGTACAACCTTATGAATCTGAGATCATGCCATTTGTAAACCATATTTATGTATAAATGGTGTTGTGCTTTTGAAACTATATATAAAAAATGATGTATATAGAATGTAATTCCAATTGAAAATGGATCCCGCCCGAAAAATAGAATACAAACAGGATTCGAATTGAGTTGGCACGGTAAACATGCACTATGCAAAATTTGAACGAAGCGGGGAAAGTCGCAGTAACCGCCCAAAACCAAAATCTGCGAGATGGAAATTACTACTGCCTATCCCTGCCACGCAAAGCCTATCTGTTGGATCTCTATAGGTTTCGATAGGGGTAGGTTTGTAATTTCACCCAAACGTGACGTAACTGCCTCTCACCCGGATTCATACACGGTGGGCGCCAAACCACAGTGTGTCCTCGGCCAAAATTGACTCCGTCCCTGATTCATATTCATACATGGTGGGCGCCAAAAAGAAACTCTCGTCGGCAAATATTCGGTGCATGCGAGATTATCGTCCTATCCCCAACCGACTAATGTTGTTGTGATGTAGTACAAATTTGAAACGGGGGCTAAGTTTGTAAATTTCCTCGCATTTGAGACAAGCGCACCCTGAATACAAGGTTCCCCCCTTCTTCTCTACCTCCCTTTTCCCCATTCGTACTCCATGGGAGCCAAAACACCCTCTCCACCCCACCCTCCTCCGTCCGCCGCTGTCCGCCACCCCATCCACTGTCGTCCTCCTCCACGATGCTGAAGATGATACCCCGACGCCACTGTCCATTACAAGAGACCGACCTCTCTCATCAACAGCTTTGGATCGGGATCCTTGTATCCCGTCCTCTCGCTTCATCCCCGCCGTCGTCCACCTTGCCGATGCCGCTCCTACGACCGTCTCATCCACCGCGCCTCGCTGCCACTGTCTACCCTCCTAGATCTAGTTCCACGCCGCCGACAGTCATCGCTACCACAGCACCATCAAATTCTCAGCAGATGCATACACGGCGCCGCACCAGAGGCAGTACCCTTTCGTATCTGCTCAACTTATTTATCGCAGCAAGAAAATAGATCACCACTGCTTTACTCTAATTTATTGTCTTGGTTGCGAAGTTGCATTTGTCTGGTTTGCACCTTCAGATCCGCCATGGCATGCTCAACACTATACTCCCAATGCTTATGGTTTTCCCCTTTTATATTCCACACTAGTTAAATCACAGTAGACTAAATTTTACAGAGCTCGCTGGAGTTCGTCGGTGCGAACGAAGGGGCTTGGGTGGTTGTGGGGCCTCGTCGAACAAATTAAACTCGACGCGGGTGGAGGTTGGGGCGGGGGTGGGGGTGGGGGGTGGCGAAGGAACACAGGCAGTGGGGGCCGGTGGTCCGGCCGGCGGCCCGTGAAGTGTTCTGTATAGGAAGAATCAGAGATGAGGAAGAAGATGGGTTAGGAGACGTAGGATCTTCATCCAACTGCCTGAAATGGTCAACAGATAGCTGGGATTTGCATTCTTAATGCGCTCTGGTTCATCATGTGTGGGCACTACGCAACAAACATTTTATTATCCAAAATATGCTTTCTCTTCTTTACCATGTTCCTCTTCCGTTCTTCTTTAATATGTACTCTCTCTGTTTCTAAATACAAGTCTTTGTATAGATTCCACCATGGACTACATATGGAGCAAAATGAGTGAATCTACACTCTAAAATGTATCTGGATACATCTGTATGTGATCCATAGTGGAAATCTCTACCAAGACTTATATTTTGGAACGGACGGAGTATGATAGTAGTACAGTATGTTTCTTGTACTGAAGATGAGCAGGGACATTTGCAGTGTAGAGGTCTATACGGTCGGTTGTGATGGACACTTTGAGCCTCTTTGATTCGTAGGATTTTGTAAACATAGGAATAGGATTTGTAGTCACTTGCCCACTTGAATCCTATAAGAATAGCAAGGAAATGCGGGGAGCTATGTCGCCTTTGAGAGTTACACTGATATTAACAGTACCGCACCTTCAGTTGAAGAGAAATGGTATCCGAAGCCTTTCTAGCCATACCGGCAGTACTAGCACATATATACCAGTAAATTCCACTTTGCTGATTTTACTCTGATGCTTAAGGTTTTCCCGTTATATCTACACTATGATCTGTGTAGCTGCTTTGTGTCGCACTAGCAGCAGTCCACTCTTGAAGCTAAACACTACAATGACTTATAAAAAATTGGCACCAAGGTTGAAAGACATTCTGGATGCAATGAAACTCATACGCTCCCCACGTGTTGACTCTTATTGAGAATATGATCCTAATGACTCGTGTTCAAAATTGCCACATATAGAGAGACAACATGGAATTGCATTTCTTTGGGCGTTGTGCTTCATCATGAGTGGGCAACCAACATTGTATGCAATGAAGCGGAACCTCAAGAATATGCTTCATATTCTGTTCTTTAACATGTTCCTCTTTATTTATTCTGTATTTACTACGTACAGTATGTTCCTTGTCAGGAAGGGGCGCAGGGACATCTGCAGTCAACAACTAATAGAGTTGGCCTGTACGTGATCGATAAGCTTTCAATTACTAGCGGCAATACAACACCGTATTTTCAAGCCAGTTCCACTTTCCTGATTTATATATCATGGTTATGGTGTACCCCTGTTATGTACACTATGATCAGCCTAGTTACTGTGTGCTCTTGTTATCATGGTTTGGCAATAAACTCTCTATACAGTATACTATGAACCTATCATCTGCCAACTATCCTTACTTCTGGAGCCTATGTTTTTGTGTACTTATGCTAGATTATATAAATGCACGCACCATATTACAGCACACATGAGCTCTCTCATCAGAATCCACTGATAGCACACAAGTGTTTAAAGGGGCGCCCTATATTAGAATATCATCTGCATTACAAAGATAATCTCACAACTATTTATGTTTTCATGGTTCCCAGATATTATACACAATTACAGTGAATATCAGAATCCGCGCATCAGAAGAATATTGTGTAACACTGCAATGACTTACAAAATTGGCACCAAGGCATTGAGTGCCATTCTGGATGCAATGAAACTCATACATTCCCCACTTGATGATTCATGTTCAGAATATCATCCTAATGACTATTCTAACCTCGAGGAGTCAAAGGTAGATGGCCTGTCCTGTTCACCCATCAAGGTGCATGTTCTAATTTGGCAAGGTTTTATTGATTGCGCGTATCTTGCATATGTTGTCTTGCATTTCTTCTACTTTGTTGCACCGCCATCTGCTTAGTTTACTCATCATATAACTCGAGATGCTATACCCATCCATTATCAATACATATTCCATCTGTCATCATACCATGTTTTTCCACTCAAATGTTGTTCTTGTGCATCAGACATCAAAAAGGAAGAGGGTGATTGCCGAACCTGAAGGAACACCAGCAAAGTCCATGAAAAACATGGTGGTGCCGGAGAAACCAGACAGCGCCCCACTTATATTGGTTGTAAAACCAGTGACACAAAACGTAGGACCGACTCCAGCAGACTGTACCCATACTTCACTGGCCACACCACTAACCCCACCACACAGGACCTGCACTCCAGCAAAAGGTATACCGATTTCATTTGACATAGCACCAGCCGTACCACAGAAAAATCCCACTCCAGCAAAAAGTACAGCAAGTCCACCGGCCAAAGACCTATCCCAACCGCAGAGACGGAAAATTCCTGCAGATTGGAACCCCATTCCATTTATTCCCAGTTTAAAATACAATGCTTTCAAAGTTTTTAGGGACTACGTGCATATATTCCCATCATGGGAAGATTATAGTGAAGACAAACACCATTTTCACATCTTCCTGTCCAACTTACGTGTAAGTGCTATTATTCATGGTTATTATTTTCCTGTTTTCTGCTGATTGAACACGTCAATGATTTACATTACATTGTTGTGACAAGGCGAGGGTCAATCTAGATAGTCATGACGAGAAAAGCTTGCTTGTGCTTTTCAAGGAAGCATTGCAGCAGTATCGGTGTTACCTGAGGAAATCACACTTTGATGGAAAGTCTATAAACGAATTTCTGATGAAGTCTCCTGTGCTAAATTTAGAAGACATTGAATGGAAAAACCTTGTTATGCACTGGTCTCGTTCCCATGATGAGGTATTGTCTATGAAATCACATGACAATTTGAACTTCTACTTTTCCGCATGTGCCTTACGGATCTTTTTTGCAGGAAATCTGCTCAAAGAAGAATTCCGGTTTGAAAAGAACGACAGGATATCACAAATATGCTTCTTGCTGCCTTGCTCTTGTTAGTACCTGTCGTTCTGTATCATCGTACTTGCATACATACCTAGTTCATTATGTGATAGCAGTATGCATGATAGCTTGCTTATCATGCTCCAAATTATCTGATCTGTATGAATGGTTACATTAGTGTAGAATATATCCAATGCCAATGAATTCTTTTAGCTCTGCATTGTTCTTGTAAGTACATGTTGTCCTTTATCAGTGTACTTATATTGACAGGTAGTTGTTCATGTACCATCACTCTGCAGCTTATTTTCCTTTGCCCTCCATTTTCTACACATCAGATATATACTTACTCTTACCATAAGGTTGGTACTGAAGAAGTTTAGTTGTGCATTGCTCTTGGCTGTGCCTTTTGCCTGTATCTCTGCACATACATTTATAGCTACTTGGTTATGTAGCATCACTCTTCATCTTATCTTAAATATTCTCCATTTTTTCGTATATTATCACATCTATATTTACTCTTAACAAAATGTAGAATAAAGGCAATGCTTATGAAGAAGATTCTATGGTAAACTTCTTGAATTCCCCCCCCCCATCAGCATCGACAAGGGCTTTATAGAGCCTGTCTTCACCAGTAATGTAAGTTTGTCCTTCTCAAGCCTTCAAACTTTGTTGTGTATATTTGGTTAGGCATGACTGCAACAGCTGTTTATTTTTGGTGTTTGCATCAAATTGCATGTTTAAAGTTTATTATGTAGTTCATAAACAAAAGTTTGTCCTTCTCAATTTAAGTGTTCAGTTGTACAACCAAGTTCCTTCGTCATACCATGTAAGTTAAACTATACAGAGCAAGTGATCTTCTTTTGCACTACATGTATGCTTCTGTTCTTCATCCGTATTCCAGTGGTGTGGTGAACCTACCCACTACAACACAATGTCATATTCTGCAATGTCTTAACTATGAACAATGTCATATCATTCTACTATTATTTAAACCTTCTCTTTATTTGCCAATCTGAAATTGGATAAATTGATAGCACACTAAACATTGATACTTATGAGTTCTTGATCTGTAATCTAGTGGTGTCGTGAAGCTGCCAACTCCTTCACAATGTCATTTCCTGCCATGTCTTGACCTGAACAATACCATATTGTGTTAATGCAATTTTAAACTGTGTCACTTTATTCGTCAGTAAGAAATGTGATGAATTGTTAGCACTGATACTTTTATGTGCAAAACCTGTCATTTGTCTGCCTGTTTATCTTTCAGAGTGAGGAAGATATAAGTGTTGAACAAGCGCAGTCTCATCATCTTGCTCAGTTGCTTGCGCTGCAGCTCCCCAGTAGGGCTAACCTTTCTTAAACTCAATTGAAGTGCTGTTGGTTTTGTATATTATTTTGTCGGCGTGTTTATTTGCACTGGTGGCGATCTATGATGCCCAGTGTATGTAATTTGTTGTCTGCTTGTGCTTTATTATCATAGTGGCGAACTTTGATGCCCAGTGGATGTAATATGCCGTAATTTCTTTATTTTATACTCTAGGTTTTTCTTATTCACGATGCTACAGTTATTTTACTGTATATATATCCTGTCTTCGCAGTAAACCGGTCAAACCGTAAAATTACGGTACATAATCGTGTCGTCATGCAATCACGATGTATGATCCACATCATGGGCCCCGTCATCTTGGTCCATTAAAAGGCCAAAAGTAAACTGGCCCACTAGTAGATCCGGGCCTTTAATAGGCCGAGTAACCCCCGACCCTCTTTTCGCAAGAAAACTCAATGGGCTTTTAGGTGGCTGAGAAGTAGGTTGGGCCTGAAACATGCCGAACAGCTCACGGGCCGGCAGCAGCCCGAACTGGACCCCGGGCCATAATTGTGCGAATAAAATCACGGGCTTTTAGTAGGCCAAAATTATCTCGGTCCTTGTTTGGCCCAATCAGATATCGGCTGCGAGTAGGCCAGATGCAAACCGGGCCGTAGTTAGGCCCAACTATATGACGGGCTTTTAACAGGCCGAAATTCATTTAGGGCCAAAATGTTAAATGGGCCCCTAACAGGCCGAAACTAATATCAGGCTGAATTACTAAATGGGGCCTTTAGCAAGTGGGCCCAAAAGCATAGCGTCCAGTTGACTGGCCGAATCTGATATGGGCCATAATTGAGCCCAAAGCCTTTAAAAGGGTAGGACCTAATCTGGGCCGTAATTTGGCCCTGAACGTGGTAGGCTTTTAAAAGGCCGGATCTCATATGGGCCATTATTAGGCCCGGAACGTGGCAGGCCATCAATGGACCGGATCAAATATGGGCCGGCATTTGGCCCAAAATATGGCAGCCAGTTAATGGGCCGGCCTACTAGGGTCCTCAAAATCTTGTGGGCCTATAGCTGGGCTGGCCCATTAATGTTGGCGAAATCTCGTGGGCCTTTAGCTGGGCCGGCCCATTATGATCTACAAGAATCTTGTGGGCCTTTACCTGGGTTGGCCCATTATGGCACACAAAAATCTTATGGGCCTTTACCTCGGCCGGCCCATTATGGCCTGCAAAATCTTGTGGGCCTTTAGCTGGCCTAGCCCATTATGGTCTGCAAAATCTTGTGGGCCTTTAGCTGGGCCGGCCCATTATGGTGTGCAAAATCTTGTGGGCCTTTAGTTGGGCCGGCCCATTTAAACTTGATGGGCCGGTCCACATGTTAACATATCATAGGCGCGTCTCGCCCATTGGATGAGTGACACCTGTGCCAACGCGGACCTGACATGTGTCTCCTCCAGCCAATGACGATTTTACACGTGGAAAATCCCCATTGGTTGGGGCTGTTAACGGGTTATCGGATCCAAAACCTGACCCGATAGCTTAACAGCATTCTGTTACATTGGATGCCACGTGTCGGTCACCCTTGACGAAAGCACTTCTGTGATGCGTGATTTATCGTCATGGAAGTGGACACTTCCGTGATGATAATTTTGGTAATGTCATGGAACACTTCTACGACAGCACAAGTATGACTATCTTGATTCTGTCATAAAATTGTCATGGATGTACATGCATGACAAAAAAAGCGACCTACTGTGAGAAACACGTATCATCACGGAAGTGTATTTTTTTTGTAGTGTAGACTATAAAGCTTTAACACTTTCACTTAGCCATAGGAGTTTGACGGTGGGTCTACTATATAGCCCCTGGTATGTCCACGGTTATCCGCATACTGTGCAATTACAGACGTGACCAGAATAAACGTCCTTCGTTTAACACAGAGGGAATCGTGAATATTCCGATGAGTCATCGAGTGGTTGACCAGCTCTCGCCGCATCATGACAGTAAGTTTTCGGCTTTCTCTACCGAGGTGCTCGTCCGGGCTAGCCGGACACAATCACAGTAGTTCTTTCTTTAATACCTTAGCCGATATAGCAGAACGTAAGGTAGCAAGCACAGGAGCCGGGCAACCCAACTATTGACCAAAGACATGATTCGGAGTTGATGCATATAAGGCCAAACTCGCGACGCCGAACACTCCCTATAGGTGTTCGAACTTTACAATATACACCGGGCTAGATACAACCCATGGTGATAAACCCATGGTATGAAGGCACGTGTGGCAATCCGGCATGGGGGAAGAGCGTGGGTGGTGAGAGCATAAATCTCAAATCACGGTGCGAACCGGGCTGCTTCTATAAAATCCACTTTAGTACGGTGAGCCGTATGTTTACAGATGATGCCGGTATCTTTCTTGGACATGTTACATGCCAGGAAAGTATAAAACAACAAGAGATAACAAAGGTTTACATAGGGTCTTAATCTAAAAAAGAAACCTTAATGCGGGGCCCTGCTACACGTTTGCGCCTTTGTCTCTGTTGTGAAGTGTCCTTAAAGGGTATAGTATGATGGCCATCTATAAAAAGGAAAAGAGACCAGGTAAAAGAATCTGGTGTGGCCGTGAGTAAAGCTGGTTCATTTTAATGAACCGTGAAGGGTAACTTCAAGGATCCGAATAGGGTCGAGCCGAACTATGGACCTTTTGTGTGCAGAGTGCCCAGGAAGCCGCCCAGGGAACTTTGAGTATATCTCCTTATGGGGCGGTTGATGGGGGCGTAGCTGCTAATCAAGCACAAGTTTATCTAAGCTATCGCACTGGGTTGTGCGCCGAACACATTTAGTTGTGTCTGCGGTCTTAACGACCGATTATTTGTTCGGCTTGAATAGGCCGTTTTGTGCTTCGACTGCTAGAGCCGCCATGTATTCCTCTATGCGGAAAGAGCGATCCATATTTCCACTGACCGTAATGACGCCACGAGGTCCAGGCATTGTGAGTTTCAGATAAGCATAATGCGGGACTGCACTGATAGCTGCTTCGGAACGGAGCAATGTCGAAGATTAGTTCTTCGCTTCGAAAGATGTCCCGCGAGCCGAATACAACATCCAATGTTAGAGAGCCAGTGCAGCGGGCTTCCATGCCCGGTATAACTCCTTTAAAGGTAGTGCTGCTTGGCTTGATTCTTGACGGGTCTATCCCCATCTTGCGGACAGTGTCCTGATATATCAGATTGAGACTGCTGCCGCCATCCATGAAGACTCGAGTGAGGTGGTATTCGTCGAATATTGGGTCGACCACTAGGGAAGCCGATCCTCCGTGACGGATACTAGTCGGGTGATCCCTGCGATCAAAGGTGATTCGACAGGCCGACCATGGGTTGAACTTGGGGGCGATGGGCTCAATGGCGTAGACCTTGCGGACTGCGTGCTTGCGCTCCCACTTTGGGATATGAGTGACGTAGATCATGTTCACTATTTTAATCTCCGGTGGAAATTTCTTCTGTCCCCCCGTATTCGGTTGGCGAGGTTCGTCCTCATCTTTGCTTTGAGGTCCCTTCCCTTTATGTTCGACGTTGAGTTTGCCGGCCTGCTTGAAGACCCAACATTCTCTATTGGTATGATCGGCCGGTTTATCTGGAGTGCCGTGTATCTGGCAGGACTTGTCTAGAATTTTATCTAGGTTGGATGGACCATCCTTGTTTCCTTTAAATGGCTTCTTCTGTTGACCGGGTCTGCAGCCCTGAATCCGGCGTTTACCGGTGTATTATCTGGGCTTTCTTCATTGTTCTGATGTTTGTTTTTATTGCGTCGTGATTTTCCATTACCATCCCTAACCTCAGAGGTGCCGGGATCACTGGTGCTGCTACAGGCTAACCAGCTGTCTTATCCCATGCAAAAGCGGGTCATGAGTGTAGTTAAGGCTCCCATTGTCCTTGGATTTTCCTGGCCAAGGTGTCTAGCCAGCCATTCATCCCGGACACTATGTTTGAAGGCCGCTAAGGCTTCGATGTCGGGAGAGTCGACAATTTGGTTATTCTTAGTGAGAAACTTGTTCCAAAGCTTACGGGATAATTCTCTGGGTTGTTGGATTATGTGACTTAAATCGTCTGCATCCGGAGGCCGGACATAGGTACCATGGAAATTGGCCCCGAAAGCATCCTCAAGTTCTCCCCAGCTTCCGATGGACTTTTCGGGGAGGCTTTTCAGCGAGTGTCAAGCTGGTCCTTTTAGCTTGAGGGGTAAATATTTAATGGCATGGAGATCATCTCCGCGAGCCATGTGGACGTGAAGAATCAAGTCTTCTTCCAAACCGCGGGTTCCATAGTTCCATCATACGCCTCGATGTTTACAAGTTTGAACTCTCCTGGAAATTCATGTTCTAGCACGTCATCGATGAAGCACAGGGGGTGTGCGGCACCCTTGTATCTGGGCTGTGTCATGGGTTTGGTCTGACGGTTGCACTGTTCGGTGTGGGTTCCATGCTGGTAAGTGGTCGGCATGTTTATTTTGATAATCGTGATCCCGTGTGGGGGCACGTTCCCTGGATCCATAGATGGACCTAGTTTTGCCAGCTTTTTTTGTCCAGGTCCTCACGTATATCGTGTTTCTGGTCCTGGGCCACGGCCTTCCTTCCTTTACGGGGAGGAGGTGCGGGCTTGTGTACGGCATTGCTGGCCGCTCTGTCTCGGCCACGAGGTGGTCGGTCCGGCCTATCAGCCGTATTGTTTTTCAGCGGTATGGGCGCGATAGCCTTGTCGTCAAATTCAGGCAGCAGCTTACGTTTAGGATAGCTCTTTGTTTGGCGATTACCGTTGTATATTTCCTGAGTGTCTAGCACTTCGTTCCATCTGTCATTGAGCGTATCATGTGCGGATTTAAGCCGCTGCTTCTGCTTCTTCAGAGGGAGGCTGATAGTTGCTATCTTCGGGATCGCTGTGTTCAGACAACATCTCCAGGTTGTGTTCGCCATCCTCTCGCATGCCTGCTCCAGCGTTGGGTCTGCGAGGTCCTCAGCGTGGTTCAAATTATTGTCGCCGTCCGCGACAATGTTGCTATTTTTCTTTTTCCCGGATCGAGGTCGGCGCTTGGGACGCCAGTGCTTAGGAGGTTCATCGACGGGCATGGTATTATCGTTGTCGGCCTCATTATCCTTTGGTGTGTCCATCATGTATATATCGTATGGCGATGTAGCTGTCCATTGCCCTAAAGGTGGTGGTTTTTGTGCCTACTCTTCCCCGGCATCGTCGTCCATACCGTTGATGTCTTTGAAGCCGTAATCGAGCGTGTCTCTTAAGTCCTCGACAGTGCCAATGAAGTGGGTGGTGGCTGGGCAACAAAGTTCTTTGTCATGTGCTTCCCGTTTGAGCCGGACATAGTTCGGCCGAGAGCTCCCCGACAAGGAGAGGGATTTTAATGAGTTTAAAACGTCACCAAAAGGGGAGTGCTAGAAGATGTCCACGGAGCTGAACTCCAAGACTGGCGCCCAATCAGTATCAATGGACGCGGGTGCACACGGTCCAGAACCCATGGCCGGAGATTAGTCCGAGGTTCCGGTAACACAAGCCCAGCCTGATGTTGGGTCTGCGTGCGGCATGAGCGCCGCTGAATCTGTGGCCTCCGCGGCGGGGTTGAGCTTCCCGTCTTCGGACGATGCAATCCGCTCCAGCTCTAGGGCCAGGGCGGTCATATGCGCTAGCTCCTGTGTGCGGCCAGATGACAGATCTAGGTCATTTTCATCGCGGTGGTCGAGGACAGCCGTCATGAGCTCGAATCCATCGAAGATCCAGTCTCCGCGGATATCGGCCACAAAATTTAGGCTTCCAAATCTGACCTGTTAGCCAGGGGCGTAGCTATCGATCGGCTCTAGATGACCAAGTGAGTTGGCCCGCAGTACGAAGCCGCCGAATATGAAGGTCTGTCTGGGGAGGAAGGTCTCCCCCTGGACTGCATTGTTGTAGATGATTGATGGAGACATCAAACCAATTTTCGACGACGCAGAGGAAATCTCAATGAAAGCACCAATGTCGGTGTCAAAACCGGCGGATCTCGGGTAGGGGGTCCCGAACTGTGTGTCTAAGGCTAACGGTAACAGGAGGCAGGGGACACGATGTTTACCCATGTTAGGTCCCTCTCTATGGAGGTAATACCCTAGTTCCTGCTTGATTGATCTTGATGAATATGAGTATTACAAGAGTTGATCTACCACGAGATCGTAATGGCTAAACCCTAGAAGTCTAGCCTATGAGGATATGATTGTTGTGACTAAACCCTAGAAGTCTAAACCCTCCGGTTTATATAGACACAGGGGGAGCTAGGGTTGTACAAAGTCGGTTACAGAGAAAGGAATCTTCATATCCGAATCGCCAAGCTTGCCTTCCACGCCAAGGAGAGTCCCATCCGGACACGGGATGAAGTCTTCTATCTTGTATCTTCATAGTCCAACAGTCCGTCCAAGGATATAGTCCGGCTGTCCGAGGACACCTTAGTGCAGGACTCCCTCAGCGGGGAGAGGTGACGACGGGCGGTGCTCCTCGGGGGCGGCTGGGTGCCGACCCACTACTGCGGCAGGGAGGCTCGGGAGGGGGTGGGAGATAAGGAGGCGGCGACGACGGGGTGGGGAGGGGGCAGCGACGGCTATGGTGGTGACGGCGCGGGGTGGGAGGGAGGAAAGAGGAGAGGAGAAAGAGAGAGAGGGCGACGGTGGGGGCGCGAGCGTTATGTTATTTTGAAGGTTTTCCGTCTGCCTCACCTTTGCCGTCTGCTAGCAGATGGCAAACAGGGGGATCGTTAGGGTTTGACAGCCAGTGGGCCAATCCCCCTCTTTGTCGTCTGCTACGTCAAAGTTTCTTTGCCATCTACTAGCGGACGGCAAAAAGTTGGCTGGTTGCAAAGCCTCGCTTTGCTGTCCGCTGCTTCTTTGTTGTATGCTTTCTACTGGCTGATGGAAAAGCCATTCTTTGCCGTCCGCTAGCGGACGGCAAAGAGGGGGTAATGAAAAATATGCAGATTCCAGTATTGAGGGCTCATACAATCACTAGTGCAAGTTCTCTCAACAATGATAACTGATATGTCTCCAATGTATCTATAATTTATGAAGTATTCACGCTATTATATTATCATTCTTGGATGTTTTACAATCATTTTATAGCAACCTTATATCATTTTTTCGGACTAACCTATTGACCCAGTGTCGAGTGCCACCTGCTGTTTTTTGCTTGTTTTTTACATTGCAGGAACTCAATATCAAATGGAGTCCAAACACGGCAAATTTTTGTGGACTTTTTATGGACTAGAAGACTACCAATGCGTTAGAGTAGCACCTGGGGTGAGCCCCGATGGGGGCACAACCTACCAGGGCGCGCCCCGGTGGGTTGTGCCCACCTCGGTGGCCTCCCGCACCCCCTCTTCGCCCTATAAATGCTCAAATATTCCAAAAACCCTCATAGAGAATCTAGATCAGAAGTTCCACCTCCGCAAGCCTCTATAGCCATGAAAAACTAATCTAGACCCTTTTCTGGCACTCGCCGGAGTAGGAAATCATCACCGGTGGCCATCTTCATCATCCCGGCGGCCACCATGATAAGGAGGGAGTAGTCCACCCTCGGGGCTGAGGGTTTGTACCAGTAGCTATGTGTTTAATCTCTCTCTCTCTCGTAATCTTGATATGTCATGATCTTGATGTATCATGGGCTTTGTTAACATAGATGGATCATATGATGTTTCTCCCCTCTCTACTCTTGTTGTGATGAGTTGAATCTTTACCCTTTGAAGTTTTGTCTTGTCGGATTCAATGTTCAGATTTGAGAACACGTGATGTATGTTCTGCGGTATGAATACTTGAGGTGACAATGGGGTATCATATTGATTCAATTGATGTATGATATGGTTCACAACTTGCGGATTCTCGAGGTGACATTGGGGTAATCTATGCATAGGGCTTGATGCATGTTTTTATTATCTTTCCTCCGATAGAAACTTCGCGGTCTCCTTGTAGTTCTTTGTGTGGAATGAATATTGTGATCATGAAGTTGTTTGATGTATATCGTAGAATTAACTCACGGATACTTGTGGTGACATTGGCGTATCTAGGTGACATTAGAGTTGGTTGATGTGTGTCATATGGTGTTATTTTAGTATGAACTCTTGGTTAGATTGAACGGAAAGAATAGATTTGTGTTATTTTAGTAGGAACTCTAGGATAGATTGATCGGAAAGAATAGCTTTGAGGTGGTTTCGTACCCTACAAACAATTTCTATCTTTTGTTCTCCGCTAACAAGAACTCGGGAGTGATTCCTAATTGCACGTTGAGGGATGGTTATATGATCCAATTAGATTAGCATTGTTGAGATATTGCACTATTGACAGTACATACCCTAGGCCTTGTTTTCAAGCATTGCAGTACCGTTTGTGCTCACTTTTATTGATTGCTACCTTGCTGTTTTTATTTATTCAGATTATAAAAATGTATTTCTACCATCCATATTACACTTTTATCACCATCTCTTCGCCGAACAAGTGCACCTATGCAATTTGCCATTGTATTGGGTGTGTTGGGGACACATGAGACTCTTTGTTATTTGGTTGCAGGGTTGTTTGAGAGAGACCATCTTCATCCCGTGCCTCCCACGGATTGATAAACCTTAGGTCATCCACTTGAGGGACATTTTCTACTGTCCTACAAAACTTTGTTCTTGGAGGCCCAACAAAAGTCTACAAGAACAAGTTGTGTAGTAGACATCAAGCACTTCTTTGGCACCGTTGCCGGGGAGGTGAGTGCATGAAGGTATATCTTTAGATCTTGCAGTTGAATCTTTTAGTTTCTTATTTCATCTCTAGTTTCGTTTATAAAATAAAACTACATAAAAATGGAATTTTGGTTGCATCATATTATTGATCATCTTTACAATATCTTTCATGAAAATGATGGTTCGTAAAATTGTGCTCAATTGTTAGAAGAAGAAGTTAATAAAATGTTTTGCACAAATTATTTCAATGATGAGCATGATTGCAATGTTGTTAGTATGAATTCTTTGAATATCCAAAATGCTAATGATGATTGCACTATCCATGATAATGATGTCTCCTACAAGGATGCCGATTTTTGCAGAGTAAATTGGGAGTGCAAACACACACCAAAAAGGGAAGATAGATTATGCAACAGGCATAAGTATTTAGAAACTAAATGGTTGCAAGAGAAGCTAGATGGTTGTGCTGAAAATATTAATTTTTCTCGCCATCCTTGCGAACTTTGCAATGAACGTGGTCATTTAAATCTCCAATGCAAATTGTTTCATGATCGAACCGTGTCCAAAAGTTGTGATGACTCGATTTCCCTTGCACATCATAAAGAACTTAGTTTGTTTCTGGGTTATGAAGAAATGAAAGGTATAACTAAGAATATTCCATATAACCTTAAGAGATTTTTTTGATTGTGATCTAAAGGAAATTCATATGTTTCATGCGGTAAATTGCATTGAGAATCCTTATATTGCCAACTATCTAAAGACAAGAAAACAAATAAATTATTAAGAGAGTACTAATGAAAAGGAAAATATTTTCCAATACCCTACTAGTGTTTCTTATGATGAATCAGGTAACGAGGAGGAGCTTCCTATCCAGTCAATCTCTTCAACAAGAAGCTCAAAAAAATTGATTAAACCCACACGTGAGGTGGTGAAGAAGAAAAGAAAAGAAGAAAAAGTAGAGGTAAAAAGGTAACTCTCCCAAGTAATATTGCTCCTATGGCCATTGTGCCTCATGAAAGTGAATCAAATATGTTGATGGAGGATGATGATATTGAGTATGATTTTGTGATGCCTAATACTTGTTGTAATGATTATGCTTGGGAAGACAATGATGTCTTTTATGATCTTGAAATCTTTTTGGCACTTGCTTGGAAAAATATGATAACAATGTTTCTTGTACTATTGGTGCCAATCATGCTATTAATAAGAATGATTATGATGATATGCAAAACGACAAGCTTGGGGATGCTATGTTTGATGAGTATGAAATGTTTGAAGATTTATTTGCCGAAAATAATGCTTGTCCCAACCTTGGGGATGCTTTGCATAATGAATATGATCCTTTGATTCCTTCTACTTTCGATAAGGAAATTTATTATGATGATAGGATGCCTCCTATTTATGATGATTACAATGATGAAAGTGGGGTTGGATGAGTGTCAACTCTAGGTAGTGGTAATCCCACTATTTAGGAGGGTGTTGAATCTTATTACAATATTGATGAAAGTGGATTTGGAGAGGTCATGACTTTATTTAGTGATACATCCACTATGTTGGAAGAGGTTCCAATTGACTATGATGAGAACAAAGTTGCGACTTATGATGATTATTATGATGACATGTATGCCATAAAGAGTAATAAATTTTCTATGCTTTTGGATCATGGAAATAATGCTTTATGTAATGGTTATATGGAAGAATCTATTCATAATGCCACTGAAAATTATTATGAGAGAGGACCTTACGATTCATGATGCTCTTGTTATGTTTCAATCCTTATCTTTTACGCGAGCATCATTGAAATCCTTATCTTTTATGCTAAAAGGCATTAAAGAAAAGTGCTTGTTGGGAGAGAACCCAACACTTTCACCTAATGTTTTTGTGTGTTCAAATGATTATGCTACTGTAGTAATCATGTTTTTATGCTTTTGTTTCAATAAAGTGCCAAGTAAAGCCTTTGCGATAGTGTGGACGATAGTTGACTTGATTCTTGCAGAAATAGAAACTTTTGCGCTGAGTCTAGGAAATTTGAAATTTCACTGGAACATGCTTTTCATCTGAATTTTTTACAGGTGATAGATATACAAATTCCCTACGTTTTCCTAATTTTTCAGGATATTTGGAGTAGCATAAGTATGGTTGGAGTACAGATAACTTCAGACTGTTCTATTTTTCACAGATTCTGTTTTCAATGCATAATATGCTTGTTTCCTAGTTTCTATGGCTTATATTGATCAATATAAATTGTGGAAATGATATGCTATAGTAGGAATTGTGTGGAAACAATTATGAATCTTGTCTTTGACAGTACCAAAGTGAAATGGTTTGATCTTTATCATACTAACGCATCTCACGAAGTTCCGTTAAGTTTTGTGTGATTGAAGTTTTCAAGTTTTGGGTGAGATACGATATGAGGAGAATAAGGGGTGACAAGACCCTAAGCTCGGGGATGCCCAAGGCACCCCAAGGTAATATTCAAGGAAGATCCAAGCAACTAAGCATGGGGATGCCTCGAAAGGCATCCCTCTTTCGTCTCCAACATTATCGGTAAACTAACTTGAGGCTATATTTTTATTCGTCACATGGTATGTGTTTTGCTTGGAGCAACATTCTATTTTGTTAGGATTTTCTTGCTGTTATCTATAATAGTGTTTTGCATCTTTTACTTCAATAAAAATGTCAAGTATAGCCTTTTCCATGCTTATTTTGCGAGTCTACTTCTGGCTGTTTCAAAATAGAAAGCTTGTCGATGTTGCGAAAATTCCTGAGAAAATTCAGAATGTGATAAAATGTTGAAACTTTTTGCATAGTAAGCTATAATAAATTTTCTACAGTGTGGAATTTTTCAGAATTGTTGGAGTTAGGGAAGTATGATGAATCTTGCACTCTTTACAGATTGTACTGTTTTGGCAGATTGCTCTTATATTTGCATTGTTTGCATATGTTTACTTGTTGAATGATTCTATTTGAGGATAAGAGTATGAAATATGCATAGGAATTTAGAATGAAATGCTGAATAATAATTTTAGTAATTTTCTACAGTAGAGAATGATAAGGTTTTGCATTGGTTTATACTAACTTATCTCACAAGTTCTTGTTGAGTTCTGTGTGGATGAACTTTTTAAGATTTAGGGAAACCGTCATATAATAGGGATTCAGGAGAAACAAAATCTCAAGCTTGGGGATGCCCAAGGCATCCCAAGCTAATATTACAAGAAGTCTCAAGCATCTAAGATTGGGGATGCCCAGGTAGGCATCCAACCTTTCTTCATCAACAATTATCGATTAGTATCGGTTGAGCCTAAGTTTTTGCTTCTTCACATGAGTTGTGGTATTTTTGGAATGTTATTTTGTGTTGTTTTTCTTGATGTTTTAATAAAATACTTAGATCTAGAAGGTTTAAATAAAAGTCAGTCTTCAAATAGCTACCCATTTACATAACTACTCGCTTGATCTTCTGTTATATGTTCTTTGGAGTAGTTTGTCATTTACTCTCGTGCTTCACTTAGATCCTACGAGTAAATTGTTGAATGAATTGAATATCATCAAGTTTAAATTATAAGTTCATATCATGCATAGTGGTAGATTCACATAGGGTTTAGAAAGTTAAACCTTTTGAAGCTTCACAATCACAATATTGGTCATACAAGAAATTCCTGAATGATTACTATAAGGAAGAGAACTTTCACATGCAAATACACTATCTTGGAAATCTTTCGTGATTGTTATCCCCCATCAAAATATTATATGCAAAAGTTGTTGACGTTGGACAAGGAAGACATCGTAATGATTTAGGTTTGTTCATATTCACATAGAAGTTATATTGTCATAGATCCTTCAACATGTGGTGCTTACCCCCAATCTTCGCTAGCCAAAAGATCCGCACAAAGTAGAGATACTACTTGTGTATCCAAAAACCCTTAAACCCAAATCTTATTCTCAAGAGTCCACCATACCTCTAAGGATTGAGTAATATCCTTCAAGTAAGTTTTCATCAGTGCAATAAGGCAATTAAAATTGCTTCGAAAAATTTGAGATCATTTAGTGTAAGAGAAAATTGAGCGTTGTACGAACTTGTGATGGTAAAGAATAAAAGGGATAGACTTCATAATAAAGGTTGCCATACAAAGGGGAAATATAACGTGATGTTCTTTTGCACTAAGGGGTTGAGCACACAAACAAATAAGCGAATGGCAACCTCTGCTTCCCTCTGCGAAGGGCCTATCTTTACTTTTATGTATTTACTTTCATGCAAGAGTCAAAGTGTCTCTCTATATTCCTTTTTATTATTATCTTTTGGCAAGCAACATGTGGTGAGGAAAGATCTAGGCACATATATCAAGTTGGATATGGGTAGCATTAGTTATTATTGTTGACATCACCATTGAGGTGAATACGTTGGGAGGCGAAATTATAAGCCCCTATCTTTCTATGTGTCCAGTTGAAACGTTTTGCTCATGTGTATGCAGTGAGTGTTAGCAACCATAGAAGACTATATGATGGTTGAGTATGTGGACCTCTTACTTAGACTCTGTTGAATAAGTTGAATTGCAATTGTTTGGTGACTAAGAATATAGGTTGTTGAGTTTCAAGAGAATTCATTGTTTGAACGTTAACATGTGAATTGTTTGCTACTTTAACATGAAAAGTTTTATGAGAAAGAGTTGATGTTATTATGCTAGTAAAAGTGAATGAAATTATCATTGATCAAACTTATGCACTTTTCTAGCATTCACACTTCATAAATTATTTCTTTTATCATTTACCTACTCGAGGACAAGTATGAATTAAGCTTGGGAATGTTGATATGTCTCCAATGTATCTATAATTTATGAAGTATTCATGCTATTATATTGTCTTTCTTGGATGTTTTCAATCATTTTATAGCAACTTTATATCAGTTTTGGGACTAACCTATTGACCCAGTGCCCAGTGCCAGTTGTTGTTTTTTGCTTGTTTTTTACATTGCAGGAAATCAATATCAAACAGAGTCCAAACACCGTGAAACTTTTTGTGGATTTTTTATAGACTAGAAGACTACCAATGGGCCCGCACCCCCTCTTTGCCCTATAAATTCTCAACTATTCCAAAAACCCTCATGGAGAACCTAGATCAAAAGTTCCGCTGACGCAAGGCTCTGTAGCCACGAAAAACCAATCTAGACCCTGTTCCGGCACTATGCAGGAGGGGGAAATCATCACTAGTGGCCATCTTAATCATCTCGGCGGCCACCACGATGAGGAGGGAGTAGTCCACCCTCGGGACTGAAGGTTTGTACCAATAGATATGTGTTTAATCTCTCTCTCTCTCTCTTGTCATCTTGAGATGCCATGATCTTGATGTATCATGGTCTTCGTTAAGCTAGATGGATCATATGATGTTTCTCCCATCTCTACTCTTGTTGTGATGAATTGAATCTTTACCCTTTGAAGTTTTGTCTTGTCGGATTGAATGTTCAGATATGAGAACACATGATGTATGTCTTGCGGTATGAATACTTGAGGTGACAATGGGGCATCATATTTATTCACTTGATGTATGTTATGGCATTCGAATTGTGGATTCCCGCGGTGACATTGGGGTAATCTGTGCATAGGGTTGATGCACATTTTTATTATCTTTTCTCTGATAGAAACTTTGGGGTCTCGTAGTTCTTTGTGTGGATTGAATATTATGATCATGAAGTTGTTTGATGCATATTGTAGAGTTAACTACAGATACTTGTGGTGACATTGGACTATCTAGGTGACATTAGAGTTGGTTGATGTGTGTCATATGGTGTTATTTTAGTATGAACTCTTGGTTAGATTGATCAGGAAGAATAGCTTTGTGTTATTTTAGTACAAACTCTAGGATAGATTGATCGGAAAGAATAGCTTTGAGGTGGTTTCGTACCCTACAAATAATTTGTATCTTTTGTTCTCCGCTAATAGGAACTCGGGAGTGATTCTTTATTGCACGTTGAGGGATGGTTATATGATCCAATTAGATTTGCATTGTTAAGAGATTGCACTGGCGAAAGTACGGACCCTAGGCCTTGTTTTCAAGCATTGCAATACCGTTTGTGCTCACTTTTATCGATTGCTACCTTGCTCTTTTTATTTATTCAGATTATAAAAATATATTTCTACCATCCATATTACACTTTTATCACCATCTCTTCGCCGAACTAGTGCACCTATACAATTTGCCAGTGTATTGGGTGTGTTGGGGACATAAGAGACTCTTTGTTATTTGGTTGCAGGGTTGTTTGAGGGACACCATCGTCATCCTATGCCTCCCACGGATTGATAAACCTTAGGTCATCCACTTGAGGGAAATTTGCTACTGTCCTACAAACTCTGTGCTTGGAGACCCAACACGAGTCTACAAGAACAAGTTGTGTAGTACAAATCAATAACATAATTGGATCAAATAACAATCCCTCAACGTGCAACAAAGAGTCACTCCAAAGTCACTAATAGGGGAGAACAAATGAAGAGATTATTGTAGGTACAAAACAACCTCAAAGTTATTCTTTCTTATCAGTCTATTGGGCTATTCCTATAAGTGTCACAAACAACCCTAAAGTTCATACTAAAATAACACCTTAAGACACACATCAACCAAAACCCTAATGTCACCTAGATACGCCAATGTCACCACAAGTATCCGCGGGTTTGATTATATGATATGCATCACACAATCTCAGATTCATCTATTCAAACCAACAGAAAGAACTTCAAAGAGTGCCCCAATGTTTCTACCGAAGAGTCAAGATTAAAATGTGTGCCAACCCCTATGCATAAGTTTGCAAGGTCACAGAACCCGCAAGTTGATCACCAGAACATACATCAACTGGACCACGTGAATATCCCATTATCACCACAGATCAGCACATGCAAGACATACATCAAGTGTTCTCAAATCCTTAAAGACTCAAGCCGATAAGATAACTTCAAAGGGAAAACTCAATCCATTACAATAAGGTAGGGGGGAGAAACATCATAAGATCCAACTATAGTAGAAAAGCTTGCGGTACATCAAGATCGTGCCAAATCAAGAACATGAGAGAGAGAGAGAGAGATCAAACACATAGCTACTGGTACATACCCTCAGCACCGAGGGTGAACTACTCCCTCCTTATCATGGAGACCGCCAGGATGATGAAGATGGCCATCTATGATGGTTTCCCCCTCCGACAGGGTGCCGAAACAGGCTCCTGATTGGTTTTTCATGGCTACAGAGGCTTGTGGCGGCGGAACTCCCGATCTAGGTTTATTTCTAGGGGTTTCTCTATTTATAAGATTTTTTGGCGTCGAGAACAAGTTAGGGGGGTCCACGATGGAGCCCACAAGTCTGGAGGGTGTGCCCTAGGGAGGTCACCCTCCACCCTTGTGGAGGCCTCGTGGCTCTTCTGGCCCAACTCTATTCCTTTGGGGGCTTCTTTTGGTCCATAAAGAATCACCGTAAATTTTCAGGTCATTTGGACTCCATTTGGTATTCCTTTTCTGTAAAACTTAAAACAAGAGAAAAAAGAACTGGCACTAGGCTCTAAGTTAATAGGTTAGTCCCAAAAATTATATAAAATAGCATATAAATATCCAAGATGGATAATATAATAGCATGGAACGATCAAAAATTATAGATACGTTGGAGACGTATCAATGTCCAATCATTATCATTACTCAATATATTATTCAATAGCAATTCAACTTGCTCAATAGTTCGTTCCCTAAAAACACAACCAACACAACTATATATCTAGGTGGTCCCTAGAAGCATCGGTTAGTCCATTATAAAAGATATCAAGTATTTCATTTTTCTTGAGAGGATGATCAGGCAAAGCATTAAGTAATTGGAAAAGCCTCCCCCAAGCTTGTGGGAGACTATCTTCTTTGCAGAGAAGTAGTAAATCATATCCTGGGGACTACGCACACAATCAGGAGCAAGAGAATTAAACCATATCCTAGCACCACCCTTTAACGAGAAAGGAAACAACTTAAGAATATAGTGATAGCAAATTTTTTCCTCATGAGAAAATAGGGTGGCTATATCATTCAATTTAGTAAGATGTGCCACAACAGTTTTAGATTCATAACCATGGAAAGGATCAGATTCAACCAATGTAATTAACTCAGGATCGACAAAGAATTCATAATCCTTATTAGTAACACAGATAGATGAATTAGCAAACTTTGGATCATATTGCATTCTAGCATTCAATGATTTATCTTTCCACTTGCATAACAATTTCTTAAGATCATCTCTATCCTTACAAGCAAGAAAGTCCCTAGCTACCTCTCCTTCCATAACATAACCCTCAGGCACAATAGGAAGTTCATATCTAGGAGAGCTAGGTCTAACAGGTGTTTCAAAGTTTTTAGTTTCGATACTTTCATCAGTTTTAGAAATATCATCATCTTCAGCATAATCAATAGTTCTAACTCCAGCAAGATATTCATCACGTAATTCACCTAGTGGCACAGCTTTATCAAGCAAAGTAGTAGCATCATAAGCATCATTCATAGAAGCAGTATCATTAATAACATGCGACATATCAGAATCAATACCAGGTGTAGGTGTCGCAAGCTTACTCAAAACAGAAGGTGAATCAAGTGCAGAGCTATAGATGGTACTTCCTTATCTCCCTGTCGGTGTCAAAACCGGCGGATCTCGGGTAGGGGGTCCCGAACTGTGCGTCTAGGCGGACGGTAACAAGAGACGAGGGACATGATGTTTTTACCCTGGTTCGGGCCCTCTCGATGGAGGTAAAACCCTACTCTTGCTTGATTAATATTGATGATATGGGTAGTACAAGAGTAGATCTTCCACGAGATCAGAGAGGCTAAACCCTAGAAGCTAGCCTATGGTATGATTGTTGTTCGTCATACGTACTAAAACCCTCCGGTTTATATAGACACCGGAGAGGGCTAGGGTTACACAGAGTCGGTTACAATGGTAGGAGATCTACATATCTGTATCGCTAAGCTTGCCTTCCACTCCAAGGAAAGTCCTATACGGACATGGGATGAAGTCTTCAATCTTGTATCTTCCTAGTCCAGGAGTCCGACCAAACTGATTGTTCGGCTATCCGGACACCCCCTAATCTAGGACTCCCTCAGTAGCCCCTGAACCAGGCTTCAATGACGACGAGTCCGGCGCGCATATTGTTTTCGGCATTGCAAGGCAGGTTCCTCCTCCGAATACTTCATAGAAGATTTTGCACACAAGGATAGTGTCCGGCTCTGCAAAATAAGTTCCATGTACCACCGTAGAGAGAATATTATTCGCACAAATTCAATCTGCTGACGTATTCCGTGGCACGACATCACACCGCGGTCAAGCTTTTATTCGAATCATTATATTGTCCCACCTCAGCGTGTTTAGCGAGGCGGTTTCCTTGGCACGTCTTATCAAAGCAGAGATCGTGTCCCCTTATTCCGGGATTCTCATCAATACGGGCGTGGGTAACCCAACCGTTCCCGTTAGCTCGTCTCCTCTATCAAAGGCGAGTCCCGAACGGTCATGGGGAAGGATCTTGGTATTCAACCTCTTTATAAAGAGACCAAGGCTCCTCTCCTTTCTTTCAATCTCAATCGAATCTGCCCCTCGCCTCGAGTTCCAACACCCAAAGCTCTAGATTCGGGCGCTTCAGACTTTCGAGGATGTCCGGCTCCGACCTGCAAGGCCGGTGGATGCCTTCCTCCGTCACGGAGGAAGACGTGCGAAAGTTAAGAGATGCCAGGTATCTAACCGGCGAAATTTTGCATAGGCTACCTGCCAAAGGCAGGTTATTCCCACTCCCAAGCCCGGCGAAAGCGTAGTGTTCGCGTCTCACTTTCTTCGGGGGCTAGGCTTCCCGACGGACCCCTCCGTAAGAGGGCTCATGTTTTATTATGGGTTGGAATTTCATGACTTGGATCTGGAGTCCATCCTCCACATCTCATCGTTCATTTTCGTATGCGAAGCCTTCCTCCGCGTTACCCCTCACTTCGGATTGTGGCTCAAAACCTTCAAGGTGGAGCCAAAAATGATCAAGGGGCAGCAGGCAGAGTGCGGAGGGGACGTTATAAGCAAGAATGCTGATACTCCATGGCCCGAGGGCTTTTTTCAAGAGGAGCTCGGCCTATGGCAACAAGAGTGGTTTTATATCACAGTTCCCAGGGGCACCAAATGGGCAGCGCCTCCTGCTTTTCGCTCGGGTCCTCCACCACGGCTGGTGTCGTGGATTAATAAAGGACTTGACTGGGGGCCGTCCAAGGACGTGCCCCTGTTGCAGGGCCGCATTCGAGACCTCCTAGAGAGGGAGATTACTCTGGTCGTAGTAGCGCAGGTCATGATGATTCGTCGCATCCTGCCCTGCAAATGTTGCCCCCTCCGCCTGTGGGAATTTAACCCGGAGGGACCACCATCTCTCCAACATTTTATGGGCGTGACGCCCGTGGAGATGTACAAGCTTCTCTTCGGATCACAAGCGATGTGTCTGGACTTGACCGAGGATGCAGGTCTGAGCTGCAATCGCCCGGATACTCAAGTAAGTATCCCTGTACACGAACATACTATCCCGTATTTATTACGAACTTTACCCTTTAAAAGAGGTGTTCCTAGAACAGGAGTGGATAGCGAAGGCAAAGTTAATCAGGTGTCCGGCCCCCCTCCCTGAGACCATGCCAGATCCCGTGTTAACCAGGATGCTGGAGGTTGCACCTTCGGAAGAGGGGGGAACAAGGAAGCTACCGCCTCCACGAATGAGGCTGTCAGGAGAGGGGGGATTGAGAATCCCTCCATCCAAGGGAAGAAGAGGACCGCCTCTGAAGACCCAGAGACCATGGCCTCAAAGCGGGGGAAGAAATCTTCGCCAGAGGGTCCCACGCCGAGAGGTGCCTCGGGCGCATTATGCCCCCAAGAGGATCATCCCTCTACCGAGCCGTAAGTAAAAAAAGGGGAGTTTATTTAAAAACAAAGGATATCCCTGTCCTAGGAGATGACCACAATTTTACCTTGTAGTTTGGATCTCAACCCTTCTCAGCAGAGCTCATCTTCGGGGGATCTTCGTCCGGAGATGATAGAGAGTGAAATGACTCCCCCTGTCGTCCCGTCTTGCGAGGCGGGCGACCCTGAGGTGTCGTCGCGGAGGGTTTCTCCGAGTCCGGTGGGGCGGGAAGGCTGTCACATCTCCCCTCAAACCCCTCTGCATCCGGCCTTCGAGAAAGGCCACTGGACGAGTCCGGCACCAACTGGTGTACGGTCGGAGGAGCTGAAGGATCTGCTCGGGCGAGCGTCTATCTCAGAAGATCACCGTGCGTTAATGGGTACGGTGATTGAAAGGATCCCATCCGCTAAGAGCGGATTGCATGAAGTCGTCAGGAGTTTACTAACAGGCTTTGAGGTACGCAAAATGATGTGCCCTTTGACAGTTCCGCATATAATGCGTCCTGTGTACATAGTAGCCCCCAATGCTCGATGTGTTGTCGAAAAGGACAAAGCGCCGAGGATCATAATCCCAGGTATAATGTGTCGCCCTTCCTATGTAGGTGGCGAAGGGTCCGGTGGCTAGCCGGACTGAGGAATTTGCCGAGCTAAAGCGGCAATTTGACGTGGCGGATGCCGACATCGCCCTTGTCAAGAAGAGACTTGATGAGTCACAAGGTATGCAATTTCTCCGCGGACACCTGGTAGGGGAGCTTGATGCCCGTGCCTTAAAACATGTATGCTTGATGCAGATGGTGCCGCCGCCATGGAGAACCTACGGGCGGAGCTCGCCCGGGCCAAGGAACAGGCCAGAAGGAGTGATGCGGCTGCCCTAAAGGCGGCCGAAGAGCTAAAAGCCGAACAGGCTGCTCACTGCCGAAGCAAGAAGGAAATGGCTGAGATGGCCGTGAAGTTGAAGAATGCTGCCGACCGTTGTAAGCTTCTTGAAAAAGAAGATCGAGCGGTGCAAGAGGACCTGAAGAAGGCCACTACCGAGGCCAAGGATGCTCGCTCTACGATGAGAGCTATGAAGGAGGAGCTGCGTCAGGTCGGAGATATCGCGGCTAGAAATCCCTTTCTGCTGCGGAGGAAATTCGTGGATCCTAAATGTGCTCAATTGGACCGGCTGTGGAGTTCGGAGGATGCTTATCTGGACTTGGCGGCAAGTGCCGCGGACGCGGTCGCAGTTCCATAATCCAGAGCGCCCACTTCCATTAACCGATCGCTTGGCCGAATGGGCGGAGCTGAATAGGTTATCCAGACTTGCCATGAAGGATGTCGTGAGTCTTTTGTGGCCGAAAAGGCCCGAGCCGAAGAGTTATTTTGGCTTGGTGCAGCAGTTCCTTGGTGTGGTGCCGCATATCAACGCAATGAGGAGATCGGCATGCATAGAGGGTGCTCGGATGGCTCTTGCCCGTGTCAAGACATACTGGGCGGAGATGAAGGCCACTGATGTTGCATCCCAAGATTCGGACGGAAGCCGAGTACCTGTCGAGCACTATTTTCAAGAAGTTCTGTAGGGCACTCGTTTAATAGAGACGCAGTGCTCGAAGGATATTATGTTCGAGTAACATGTATTATTGTGAAACAATGCATCGATGGAATATAAGAGCTTTTTATACTTGTGCCTTTCAAGAATTAAAATACCTCCTTTGCGGCCGCTAATGTATATGTGTATATAACCTAAAAGATGGCAGTCTTCGGCTTCAGCCCCCACGCATATAATGCGGCGGTGTTTGCAAAAAGGCGCATTTTCACACTTGATCCAATGTCTTGGTCCTATAAAGGAGGTGGTAGCGCAGCAAACTAGGCAACCGGACTATAATGCTTTATCACTTTCACTTAGCCATAGGAATTTGACAGGGGGGCTACGATATAGCCCCTAGGGGCACCGCGCTCACCCCAATTTGGGGCGCGTATGTGCCTGACCGGGAAATGGCCCTTCGTTAATGCGGAGGAATCCTATAGATTCCGGTGAGTCATCGAGTGGTTGACCAGTCTCACACTATATCATGACAGTCAGTTTTCGGCTTTCTCTACTGAGGTGCTCGCCTGGCCGAACCGGGGCACAATTGCAGTAGTTCTCCTGGTGCCGCCTTAGCCGATAGAGCGGAACATAAGGCAGCAAAACACAGGAGCCGGGCTAACCCAACATTTGAGCAAAGACATGATTCGGAGCTGATGTATATAAGGCCTAACTCGAGATGCCGAACACTCCCTGAGGTATTCGGTCTTTATGAAAACGGGCCAAACAATGCCCTTGGTAATAATCCCCTAGTGTCCAGGTACGCGCAAAAATTCTAACGTGGCCCATGCCAAAACGTCAGCCTCCTCCTTGGTTATAGCAAGAAACCAGGGGATGTGTATCAACAAGTGACAGTAAAAAATGTTTACGCATGGTCTTAATCTGAAAAGAATCCTTCTCACGGGTCCCTACTGCACGTCTGCGCCTGTGTCTCCGTTGTGCCGTATCCTGGACGGGTGTAGCACGGTGTTCATCTGTAAAAGGGAGGAACTTAGTTGAAAAAGATCGTGCGAAAATGTACGTTATATTAAATAAATGAAGTACAATTCAAAAAATGAATGAAATTGAGCTTTATTGTCTCTTGTTGTACATGCGTGGAGCCCCTTGTATGCTTATGCCTGACTCGTCTAACCATGTCCGGGGTCCGAACGGCCTACTTAGGTGCTTTGCTTAATGAAGTTGTATTAGTGTGTGGCTGTCGAGCCAGTCACACAATCTATCGCGCTCGAGGGACACTCGATATTTCCCTTTAAGGAGATGACACCTCGTGGACCGGGCATTTTAAGTGTAAGGGATGCATAGTGCGGTATTGCGTTAAAGCGGGCGAAAGCTTCGCGTCCCAATAGTGCTTGATAGCTACTTGTAAATGGGGCGAGGTGGAAGGTTAACTTTTCATGGCGGAAGTTGTTGGGTGAGTCGAACACAACTTATAGCAGTAGAGAGCCCGTACAATGGGCATATGGGCCTGGCATTACCCCTTGAAAGGAAGTGTTGCTATGGCGAATTTTGGTTGGGTCTATCCCCATTATGTGGATTGTGTCCTGATATAGCAGGTTTAGATCACTGCCGCCGTCCATGAGGACTTGTGTAAATTGGAGTCCGTCGATTATCGGATCTAATATCAAGGCAGTCCATCCTGCGTTCCGGATACTTCTAGAGTAATCCTGATGGTCAAAGGTGATTGGTTTTAACAACCAGTTGCGGGACTCCTCTGGGATAGGCCGTGTTGCGCGTACCTCTATGGGCACCGCTCTATTTTTTCCCTTTTGTCACGTGAAGTGAGTTTACTTCTTTGACTTCTTGCGGGAAATTCTTTTGTATTCCGGTGCTCAGCTTGTGGTGTTTGTCATCGTCCTCGCTTGGTGTGTCAAGACCCTTGTGTTCGGCGTTGAGTTTGCCAGACTGCTTGAAGACCCAACAATCTCTGTGGGTATGGTTTGCAGGCTTCCCGGGGGTGCTGTGGATTTGGCATATCTTGTCCAAAATTTTGTTTAGGTTAGATAGCTCGTCCCTGTTATCCTTAAGGGGCAGTTTTTTATGATTCTGTCGAGGGATTTTGAATCCGGAGTTGACTGCCATGCTCTTCGGGCTGTTTCCCGTGGTCCGGCGCTGGTCCTTGCTGCGTCGTGGTTTCCCATTTCCATCCCTAACTTCGGATGTACTTGGGTCGCTGGTGCTGCTTCTTGCCAGCCAGCTATCCTCTCCCGTGAAAAAGCGGGTCATGAGGCTTGTTAGTGCTACCATTGTGCTTGGCTTTTCTTTGCCGAGGTGTCTGGCGAGCCATTCGTCTCGGACGTTGTGTTTGAAAGCTGCTAAGGCTTCGGCATCCGGACAATCGATTATTGGGTTCTTTTTAGTAAGGAATATGTTCCAGAATTTTCGGGCTGACTCTCCGGGTTGTTGAGTTATGTGACTTAAATCGTCTGCGTCCGGAGGTCGCACATAGGTTCCTTGAAAATTTGCCCGAAAAGCATCCTCGAGCTCCTCCTAACTTCCAATAGTGTTTTCGGGGAGGCTTTTGAGCCAATGCCGGGCTGGCCCTTTGAGCTTGAGGGGTAAGTATTTTATGGCATGGAGGTCATCTCCTCTAGCCATGTGCATGTGGAGGATGTAATCCTCAATCCAGACTCCATGGTCTGTTGTTCCATCGTATGCCTCTATGTTTACGGGTTTAAATCCCGCTGGGAATTCATAATCCATAACCTCATCGGTGAAACATAGGGGGTGTGCGGCACCTCTATATTTAGGTGTACCGTAGCATTTGGATACTTGATGTGTTGCATTGCTTACTAGAGCTTTCTTTCTTGGCCCGTAGATAGATCTAGCTGGGCCATCTCTTTGATGTGAATCCCTATGCAGATTGCGTGCCGGCTTGTGTGCGGCGCCGTTTGCCGTTCTATGTTTGCCATGAGGTTGTCTATCCGACCGGGTGGTCTTCCTGCTTTTTGATTGTGGGGGCTCTGCGGCCTCCTCGTCGAATTCAGGCAGTGGTTTTCGCTTCGGGTAGCTCTTCGTTCGGTGACTAGCGCCATATTTGTCTGCGGTATTGAGTACTTTGCTCCATCTGATTTGAGCGCCTCCTCCGCTGTTTTGAGCTTCCGCTTCTGCTTTTTCAGGCTACGCGCGATGGCGACGAGCCTTTTGTGAAGGTTCTTCTACTCCAGCAGCTTGTCCGGCGTTAGATCGTCCGGACTGTTATCTGTGCCGGGGACAGATTGTTTATCTAGGTTGTCCTGTTCAGACGGTTGCGCGATGGCATGTTCGTCGTCCACCGGTTCGCCCTGCTCTATTGCTGGGTCTGCGTGGCTGCTCTCTTTGTCGAGGCGGGATTTTGAGTGGCGCTTACGTCGCCGTTTTGAATGCTTTTCGAGGGAATGATCCCTCGCGGCATCCCGTTGTTCCTCATCGTCGCTTCCTTTAGGTGTGTCCACCATGTATACATCGTGAGATGAGGTGGTTGTCTAGTGCCTGATAGGTGCTGGTTGATGCTTATCTCCTGCATCATCGTCCATACCATCGATGTCTACAGAGTCGAAGTCGAGCACGTCGTTTAAACTTTCGATAGTGGCTACGAAGTGGGTGGTGGGTGGGCTTTGAATTTCTTCGTCGTCCGCATCCCAACCTTGCTGACCATAATCCGGCCGGGGCTCTCCTGATAAAGAGAGAGACTTTAGTGAATTCAGGATGTCGCCAAAGGGTGAGTGTTGAAAGATGTCCGCGGTAGTGAACTCCATGATCGGCGCCCAATCGGATTCGATTGGCAGGAGTGCGGAATATTCAGAGTCCAGGGCAGAGTCCGGCACCTTGGAGTCACGAGCTTCGCAAAGCACAGTGTTGGTGTTTGACTCAATCACCGTAGAGATAGCAGCCTCCGAGGCGGTGTCCAGCCACCCGTCCTCGATTGGCGCAGTCGGCTCCGAACTAAAGGTCGGAGCGGATACTTGTGTGGCCTCCAGGGCACTGTCCGGCGACAGAGCTAGATCATGCCCATCATGACAGTGCGGCGCGCTTGGCTGTGGTCGAACCCGTCGAAGATCAAGTCTCCGTGGGCGTCAGCCGTGTAGTTCAAACTTCCAAATCTGACCTAATGGCCAGGGGCGTAGCTTTCAATCCGCTCCAGATGGCCAAGCGAATTGGCCCGCAGTGCAAAGCCGCCGGATATGAAGATCTGTCCCAGGAGAAAGCTCTCACCCTGGATGGCATCTTTGTTGATGATCAGAGGAGCCATCGGGCCTAAAGATGACGACACATAGGAACTATCAATGAAAGCACCAATGTCGGTGTCAAAACCGGCGGATCTCTGGTAGGGGGTCCCGAACTATGCGTCTAGGCAGACGGTAACAGGAGACGAGGGACACGATGTTTTTACCCAGGTTCGGGCCCTCTCGATGGAGGTAAAACCCTACTCCTGCTTGATTAATATTGATGATATGGGTAGTACAAGAGTAGATCTACCACGAGATCAGAGAGGCTAAACCCTAGAAGCTAGCCTATGGTATGATTGTTGTTCGTCCTACGGACTAAAACCCTCCGGTTTATATAGACATCGGAGAGGGCTAGGGTTACACAGAGTCGGTTACAATGGTAGGAGATCTACATATACGTATCGCTAAGCTTGCCTTCCACGCCAAGGAAAGTCCCATCCGGACACGGGACGAAGTCTTCAATCTTGTATCTTCATAGTCCAGGAGTCCGGCCAAAGTGATTGTTCGACTATGCAGACACCCCCTAATCGAGGACTCCCTCACTCCCCTTGTAGTAGAGGGAAAAATCTTGGTTTTGTTATCTTTCAGACTCCTCATAGTGATCAACAGATATAAATCCCAAGTGACTCGGAAAATAGAGTTATGCTCCCCGGCAACAACGCCAGAAAAAGGTCTTGATAACCTACAAGTATAGGGGGTTACAATAGTTTTCGAGGGTAGAGTATTCAACCCAAATTTATTGATTCGACACAAGGGGAGCCAAAGAATATTCTCAAGTATTAGCAGCTGAGTTGTCAATTCAACCACACCTGAAAGACATAATATCTGTAGCAAAGTATTTAGTAGCAAAGTAGTATGGAAGTAACGGTAACGGTAGCAAAAGTAACAGTTGCAGTTTTGTAGCAATCGTAATAGTGGCAAGGGAGAAGTAACTAAGCAAAGATCAATATGTGAGCTTGTAGGCAATGGATCAATGATGGATAATTATGTCGGATGGCATTCATCATGCAACAGTTATAACCTAGGGTGACACAGAACTAGCTCCAGTTCATCAATATAATGTAGGCATGTATTCCGAATATAGCCATACGTGCTTATGGAAAAGAACTTGCATGACATCTTTTGTCCTACCCTCCCTTGGCAACGGAGTCCTAGTGGAAACTAAGCGATATTAAGGCGTCCTTTTAATAGAGAACCAAACCAAAGCATTAGCACTTAGTGAATACATGAACTCCTCAAACTACGGTCATCACCAAAAAGAATCCCAATTATTATCACCTTGGGGTATGTGGATCATAACACGTAATAGATACATATAACTTGCAAGATAGGATCAAGAGCACACATATATTTATGAAATTATAATAGGTTCGGATCTGAATTTGTGGCACTCGGGCCCTAGTGATAAGTATTAAGAATAGCAAAGTCATAGCAACATCAATCTCAGAACATAGTGTATACTAGGGATCAAACCCTAACAAAACTAACTCGTTTACATGATAAATCTCATCCAACCATCACCGTCCAGCAAGCCTATGATGGAATTACTCATGCATGGTGGTGAGCATCATGAAATTGGTGATGGAGGATGGTTGATGATGATGATGATGGTGACGGATTCCCCTCTCTGGAGCCCCGAACGGACTCCAGATCTGCCCTCCCGACGAAGAACAGGAGGCGGCGGTAGATGAATCCTTCTCTGCGATTTTTTTCTCCCCGAACATGAATATATGGAGTTGGAGTTGAGGTCAGTGGAGCTTCGTGGTCGATTCTTTCGCCAATATTGTCGTCTGGTGTGTCCCCTCTGGTCGATTCTTTCGCCAATATTTTTTATTAATTCCAAAAATATTCTCCATGAAGTTTCAGGTCATTCCGAGAACTTTTATTTCTGCACAAAAAAACACCATGGCAATTCTGCTGAAAACAACGTCAGTCTGGTTTAGTTCCATTCAAATCATGCAAATTAGAGTCCAAACAAGGGCAAAAGAGTTTGGAAAAGTGGATACGATGGAGACGTATCACTCGGTTACCTTCTATACTCTGTTTTCTTCTGTTTGCTTGTTTCCCAAGATAAAAAAATCTTTATATACCCCCCGAACGTATTGACCACCGTATCGCGGAGATCAAGCCATCGAGACGCATGAGGGGGTGCTCCACAGCCGCCACGTCGAGGGCCCCAAATTGATGGGAACCATGGAGGCCAGGCTCGAATCTATGGAGCAGGAGGTTTTGAGGTGCAAGGGGATGGTGGAACGTGGACTCGATGCCAATCACCTCATGATCGCGAACTACACCCGTGATCTCAAGGTGGATGGCAATTCCATGAAACACATCATCTTCACCTTGAACGAGAAAATAACTTTCTCCAAAGCCAGATCTATGATCTCCAAAACAGATTCTTTGAATATGAGGCAAGATTTAAAGGTATGAGTTTGGCTGCCAGTTCTAGGACTCGCGAGACTCACTCTTCTTCCTACGATGGTGAGCCTCTCCATGGAAACCGGAAGATAAGATCGCTACCTCATCTACACCACCACCACCACCTTCTTCATCACCAAAGGAGACTTGAGTTCATGGTATGGGCACTCCCCTTGGCTTGTTCCAAGCTTGGGGGAGGTGCCCTGGTATCGTATCACCACCACTATCTTTGCTTTTATCTATTTTTATTTCGATCCTTAGTTATCTTTTGATCTAGTTGAATAAAAGCTTAGTTCGATCCTTTCTTTTCGAGTGTTCGCTTAGTGATCTATCTATGTAATCGTGTGCGAGTTATATAATGAAGATTAGTTCAAGTTTTGCTTTCTGCTCTTTTATGTTTCAATACAAAGGAAGGAATAAATAAATAAATAAATAAATAAGATCATATGCTAATCTTATGGTAAGTAATGACATCACATAAAGAAAAATGTAAGTGGTAAAATTTGTTGGAGATTGAAGAACATAGCATTGGTCGATGATGCAACTCATGAAAGAATTAATAAGGGAAGAGAAGATTCACATGCAAATACACTATCTTGGGCATCTTTTATGATTGTGAGCCCCCATTAAATATTTGTGTCAAAATAGTTGACGCTGGACAAGGAAGACAATGTAATGATTTATGTTTGTTCATATTCACATAGAAGTTATATTGTCATAGATCCTTTAACATGTGGTGCTCGCCTAATATCTTTTCTAGCCAAAAACTCCACACTAAGTAGAGATAGTACTTGTGCATCCAAAACCCTTAACCTAAATCTTAGTTTGAGAGTCCACCATACCTACCTATGGATTGAGTAAGATCCTTCAAGTAAGTTGTCATCAGTGTAATCAGGCAATAAAAATTGCTTCTAAATGTGTTGGATCATGTGTCAGAGAAAACTGAGCATTGTACGAACTTGTGATGGCAAAGAATAAAAGCGATACAACGTGACGTTCTTTTGCATTAAGGGATTTGGCATACAGACAAATAAGCGCATGGCAACCTCTTCTTCCCTCTGTGAAGGGCCTTTCTTTTAGTTTTATACAGAGTCAAAGTCTTCTCCCCTATTCCTTTTTATTTTTCTCCTTTGGCAAGCATCATGTGTTCAGGAAAGATCTAGGCACATATATCCAGCTGGATATGAGTAGGCATGAGTTATTATTGTTGACATCACCCTTGAGGTGAATATGTTGGGTGGCGAAACTATAAGCCCCTATCTTTCTATCTATTTGGTTGAAACTTTTTGTTCCTGGGTATGCTGTCAGAGTGAGCAATCATAGAATATTATATGATGGTTGAGTATGTGGACTTGCCTAAAGGTTCCGACACGTGACCCTTCTTGAGGCAAAGTTGACTGAGAACATAGTTTGTTGGTTTCCAATAAGGTTTATGCTTTATGCTTCAAGGTTGTGATGAATTGTTACTTGTTCATAAGAAGTTATATGACACAAGTCATATGATAAAAGTTATGTGATAAAAACCCTATGTTTAAGTTCCTTCTGTTATAATATTGTGCATGATGCTTCTATGTCCATGTTTTGTTTTTATCGACACATCTCTCTCTCTAAGCATGTGGACATATTTTTCCATTTCAGATTTTTTCTTGAGGACAAGCGAGGTCTAAGCTTGGGGGAGTTGATACGTCCATTTTGCATCATGTTTTGCAACTGTTATTTATGATGTCTTTATGCATAATAATGCTTTTTGGAGTAATTCTAATGCCTTTTCTCTCATAATATGCAAGGTTCACACAAAGAGGGAGAATACCGGTAGCTACAATGCTGGACGTGAAAAAGCTACGTCAGGCCACCTATTCTACACAGCTCCAAATGAGCTGAAACTTCACATAGATTTTTTATGGAATAAATAAGAATTATTTGAGCAAATAACTACTAGACGGGGCCCACCAGGTGGGCACAACCCTTATGGGCGCGCCAGGGATCCCAGGCACACACTTTTGGGTTGTCCCCTCCTCGGCGCACCTCCCGTGCCCATCTTCTGGTATATAAGTCATTTTGACCTAGAAAAAAATCAGGGGAGGACATTCGGGACGAAGCGCCGCCGTCTCGATGCAGAACTTGGTTAGGAGCACCTTTTCCCTCTGGTAGAGTGATTCCGCCGGGGGAACGTCCCTCCTGGAGGGGGGAATCATCGTCATCATCATCACCCAACAACTCTCACATCTTGGGGAGGGCAATATCCATCAACATCTTCAACAACACCATCTCCTCTTGAACCCTAGTTCATCTCTTGTGTTCAATCTTTGTAACAGAACCTTAGATTGGTGCTTGTGGGTGACTAGTAGTGTTGATTACATCTTGTAGTTGATTACAATATGGTTTATTTGGTGGAAGATTATATGTTTAGATCCATTATGCTATTTAATACCCTCTGATCTTGAGCATGATTATCATTTATGAGTAGTTACTTTTGTCCTTGATGTCATGGGAGAAATCGTGTTGCAAGTATCATGTGAACTTGATATATGTTCGATATTTTGATGATATATATGTTGTGATTCCCTTAGTGGTGTCATGTGAACGTTGACTACATGACACTTCACCTTATTAGGGCCTAAGGGAATGCATTTTAGAGTAGTTATTGGATGATAGGTCATGAGAGTGGCATAAGCTTAAACCATAGTTTATGCGCTACTTCGTAATGGACAGATTTGGATCCAAAAGTTTAATGATATGCTTAGGTTTATCTTAATACTTTTATCATAATTTCTGATACGTCTCCAACGTATCTATAATTTATGATGCATTCATGCTATTTTATTATCTGTTTTGAATGATTACAGGCTTTATTATACACTTTTATATTACTTTTAGGACTACCTATTAACTGGAGGCCCGGCCCATATTGCTGTTTTATTGCCTGTTTCAGTATTTCAAAGAAAAGGAATATCAAACGGAGTCCAAACGGAATGAAACATTCGGCAACGTGATTTTTTTGGAAGAATATCACCCAGGAGACTTGGATTTCACGTCAGAAGACCCTCGAGGAGGCCACGAGATAGGAGGGTGCCCCCCCACTACTGGGCGCGCCCCCTGTGTCGTGGGCCC